>NC_082698.1:18429577-18700182 GCF_949987515.2 Delphinus delphis | reverse complement strand
GATTCCATGTATAAGTGATATCATACAGTATTTCTTTCTCTTAGTATGATAATCTCTAGTTGCATCCATGTTGCTGCAAATGGCTTATTTCATTCTTTTTTATGGCTGAGTAAACCACATCTTCTTTATCCATTCATCTGTTAATGGACATTTATGTTGCTTCCATGTCTTGGCTATTGTAAACAGTGCTGTTATGAACATTGGGGTGCATGTATCTTTTCAAATTAGAGTTTTATCCAGATATACGCCCAGGGATGGGATTGCTGGAGCATATGGCAACTCTATTTTTAGTTTTTTATGGACCTGCCATACTGTTTTCCATAGTGGCTGTACCAATTTACATTCCCACCAACAATGTAGGAGGGTTCCCTTTCCCCCACACCCTCTCCAGCATGTTATGTATTTGCAGACTTTTTTTTTTTTTTTGCGGTACGCAGGCCTCTCACTGTTGTGGCCTCTCGCGTTGCGGAGCACAGGCTCCGGACACGCAGGCTCAGCGGCCATGGCTCACGGGCCCAGCTGCTCCACGGCATGTGGGATCTTCCCAGACCAGGGCACGAACCCGTGTCCCCTCCATCGGCAGGCAGACTCTCAACCACTGCACCACCAGGGAAGCCCGTATTTGTAGACTTTTTAATGATGGCCACTCTGGTGTGAGGTGGTACCTCATTGTAGTTTTGATTTGCATTTCTCTAATAATTAGCAATGTTGAGGATCTTTTCACATGCCTATTGGCCACCTGTATATCTTCTTTGGAGAAATGTCTATTTAGGTCTTCTACCCCTCTTCTGATTGGGTTGTTTTTTTGTTTTATGAGCTGTTTGTATATATTTTGGAAATTAAGCCCTTGTCAGTTGCATTGTGCAAATATTTTCTCCCATTCTGCAGGCTTTTTGTTTTGTTTATGGTTTCCTTTGCTGTACAAAAGCTTGTAAGTTGGATTAGGTCCATTTGTTTATTTTTGCTTTTATTTCTAAGGGAGACTGACCTAAGAAAACATGGGTATGATTTATGTCAGAGAATGTTTTGCCTATGTTCTCTTCTAGGAATTTTATGCTATCCTATCTTATATTTAAGTCTTTAAGCCATTTATTTTTGTGTATGGTGTGGGGATATGTTCTAACTTCACTGATTTACATGCACCATCCAACTTTCCCAACACCACTTGAAGAGACTGTCTTTTCTCCATTGTATATTCTTGCCTCCTTTGTTGAAGATGAATTGATCATAGGTGTGTAGGTTTATTTCTGGGCTCTCTCTTCTGTTCCATTGATCCATATGTTTTGGAGCCAATACCATGCCATATTGATTACTGTAGCTTTGTAGTATTGTCTGAAATCTGGGAGGGTTATTGTTCTAGTTCTGTGAAAAATGTCATGGGTAATTTGATAGGGATAGCATTAAATCTGTAGATTGTTTTGGGTAGTATGGCCATTTAAACAATATTCTTCCAATCCAAGAGCATGGGATGTCGTTCCATTTCTTTGAATCATCTTCAGTTTCCTCTATCAATGTTTTATAGTTCTCAGCATGTAAGTCTTTCACTTCACCTCCTTGGTCCTTGATGTGATTTAAAAAGGTATTTTTAACTTTCCCTTTCTGATATTTAACAGATTTCTGTATGTAAATCTTGTATTCCCCCTACCTTGCTGAATTTATCAGTTCTAGTAGTTTTTGTGTGGAATCTTTAGGGTTTTCTATATATAGTATCATGCCATCTACAGATAATGACAATTTTACCTCTTCTCTTCCAATCTGGGTATCTTTTACTTCTTTTTCTTGTCTGATTGCTGTGGCTAGAACTTCCAATACTGTGTTGAATAGAAGTGGTAGAGTGGGCATCCTTGTCTTGTTCCAGATTTTAGCGGGAAGGCTTTCAACTTTTTACCATTGAGTACTATATTGGCTGTACGTTTGTTATAAATAGCTTCTATTATGTTGAGGTATGTTCCCTCTATACCCACTTTGGTAAGAGTTTTTATCATGAATGGATGTTGAATTTTATCAAATGCTTTGTCTGCATCTATTGAGATGATCATGTAGCTTTTGTCTTTTCTTTTGTTGATGTGGTATATCATATTGATTGATTTGTCTATGTTGAACCATCCTTGTGAACCTGGGGTGAATCCAGACAGGAAGCAAGTATGAAGTTGAAGTTTAAACATTGGGCTGTTGACGGCACAGAAGGCATGTGTCTGTGTGTGTGTGTAATACAAGGTGGTCCCATGAGAGAAGTTAAGACGAGACGACTCAGTGGGCTGAGCATTTAGGAATGAATAATAGATTAACCATAGAGGATCAGTTCAGGTTGATCATTTGATGAGCAAATATGATCAGCATTGTTGTAAACCCCTTCCCTGCAAGAGACAAGTATAAGAAACCCTGTGGGAGATCATGAAGGGCAGCGTTATTTCACTGGTCAGTGTGATTGGTCCCAAGGCAGTGCCATCTGACAGGGCAGACAACCAGAGGTGGAGGCCCCAATGTTTGCAGGCAAGGAGGCAGAACCATCTTAGAACATTGGGTGACTTGCTCAAGGACATGCAGCAGAGTTAGAGAAGTGTTCTGAATAGAGCTTCAGGACTGCAGTGCTTTCCTCCTGGCACCTTGCATCCCTGAGAAATTCATCTGGCATATAAAGAAAGTGGGATGGTTGAGGCACAGGGTGGATGTGTGTACAAATGAATTCGTTTTCTTTTTGGCAACTTCAAGGAAGGTGCAAAGGAGCTGACAGATATAGCTGTGGGAAACTGATTGAAACTTTCTCACGTTGCATGATTATTATTACTATTAATCAAGATAAAACCTTACTGTGTGCTGACAGCGTGGCTAGCACAGTGCCCAACATAAACATGGATGCAGTCTTCATTTAAAAAAAAAAAAAAGACAGTAACTTATAAAGCAGCAGGAGGAGAAGACAGATCACCTAAGTGAGGCAGGGCAGGTTTCATTTCGTTTCTTCTTAGGGCCTTCTCACAACTGAGAGGCTCTGCCCTAATGGTAGTGGCCTCCGGCTTCTATGATTTGCATGATGTTTGTCTGCTAAGAACACATTTTGCTCAAAAATCATTCCAGCTGTGCTCATATTCTATTTTGTACCACCTCCCTTTTAGATCAGAAATAAAAACAGTTGTCATACTTTGCAAAACCTTCATTATAAGAACTGAGACGAAAAATAATAAAAGGGGGATGCTCTCAAGAGAAAAACTTGGAAGAGAACATAATATATCAGCCAAATAGAAGGAGGAATTGCAGGAAATGGCCTTCTAGCTTACAACTGTGTCAGACATGGGGAAAAAAGCCAGGTTGATTAAAACAACTTATCAGCTT
This sequence comes from Delphinus delphis, assembly GCF_949987515.2. Taxonomy (NCBI): domain Eukaryota; kingdom Metazoa; phylum Chordata; class Mammalia; order Artiodactyla; family Delphinidae; genus Delphinus; species Delphinus delphis. The sequence goes on along the minus strand of NC_082698.1, from coordinate 18,696,852 downwards.
TAAAAAAAAAATCAGAATGATGATGTCTGAGCATATAAATTATACCTCCACCCATCCAGCCAGGAGAACACAGCAGTGAGACTGCCTGGATGGAATTCTCCAGGATATCACTATAATCTTTATATCCCTTTCTTATCTCTTGCCTTCTTTTTGCAGTTGATGTTTACTTCAGTAAGTAAAAAAATTATTTTTTCTCCCTTCTTTTTGTTATTTCCAGCCCTTAAAGCTGACCTTAAATGTGGGCCTCCTGGGCTCAGGCTAATGATGAAGGCGTAGAAACTGCTCTGTTGCTGGTCTTACTCCATGAAACCTTAACCACTTGGACACTTACACAGTAGACATTGATTATTGTCAACTATTGTGTGAGTTGATTTTAAATTTATAAACATCCTTGGGGGGCACCTACAAAGCGCCAGGCATCAGGGATGCTGTGATTAAAAAAGTGATGCATGTCTTCAACTTTCTTATAATCTAATGGAGGAAAGATTATGCAAACAACAGAGTGAGTTTACACAGAGTGCCCATAGTGTGTCAGGTATGTGGCTGACATCAGATATATTTGTGGGCACCCTCTCTCTTATCTTCTTAAAGTATCCCGAAGGATGGAAGGAATCATTACAGAGGAACAGGACCAAGGAGGGGCGTGGTCAACTCCACCTGGGTGAATGTGGGAAGATTTCATGTATGAGGTTGGCCTGAACTGAGAGGGAATTTACCAGGTGGGCAAGGGAAGAAATGAGGAAATGAGATGAGTGACGAAGGCACAGGGGAGAGAAGCAGCAGAGTGTATTAGGGAGGTAGCCATAGGTTTGGAATGACTGGAGTGCAGAGTTCAGGGTTGGGAGCTGGCAAGAAACAAGCATGGAAGGGAGGGCAGCTATGCTCTTACTTCTAAGCTGTTTAGCTGTGGCTGCAAGGAACTTCTGTATCATGGAAGGGTGGCTTCGAGGGGCCCAGAGTTTATGGGTGAATTAAATGGTTAATGTTTGGGGCTTGGAGAGCCTTCTCCCTTTAAAGCAGAAAGTCTGAACAATGCCAACAAGAGATGACTTGGGGAGTTCTTACTGCCCAACAGAAGCTGATAGAAATGCTTATCAGGTTGGATCAGCCACAAGATTTTAGGTTTTGGGCTGGCCTTACCCATAAGGAAGAGCAGCCCCATGGGCTGCAATCAACTCTTGATCACTGAAAGCCACGGACACCTCACCCTTGCGACTGTCTCTTTCAGCTCACCAAATCCTGAGAGAGAGAGAGAGAGAAGCCTTGTTGGGGAATAAGACTGAAGCTAAAAGAACTGAACAGTTAAAATGGTAGTTATTACAACAGCTACCATTTGTTGAGCACCTATGGTGTGCCAGGCACTCTACAGGGTACTTTGATATTTCTAGGCTGTTATGAGCAGAGCATGTAAGATTGGTATTATTATTCCCATTCTAGAGATGAGGAAACTGAAGCTCAAAGAGATGACGTCACTTGCCCAAGATCTAGGAAAGTTCTAAAGGGACAAGGGAGTGGTTTGTGTTGTGCTCACCATTGCGACCCCAGAGTCTATCATATGTTAGGTGCTGAATGTATACTTGATGGTGAATGAATGGACAGTCATCCAACTAAAAGTGCCCAAGGTGGGTTTGGAATCCAAGTCTGTGGGATTCAGGAGCAATTCTTTCCACTGTCCTCCACTGTCACAGAGCAGAAGGCAGCAGAGTGTCACTGCCAGAATCAGTGTGGTAACAGCAAATGGTTGAGGAGATCCAAAGAGAGAATTTGCTGTGGCCCTGAAGTGGTCAAAGAAGGTGTCATGAAAGAGTAGGGTTTTAGCAGGGCTTTGAAGGTCAAAATTTGGGTGGCTGGAGGGAAAGTTCAGTCTGTCCTGGGTGGCTTGAGAAGCAGAGTGATGTCACAGTAAATAGCTCAGCCCCTGGAGTCAAACTTTCCAGGGTTCAAATTCTGACTCTGCCTTGAGGAGGTTGTGCGATGCTGGGCCAACCTCTTTGTGCCTTAGATTAGTTCCAGATAATCTATGCAAATGACTTTTCACACAGTGCCTGGCACACAATAATAGCTGGATAAATATGTGCTGTCATTAGACCAGAGCAAAGCACTTCTTCTATTTGGAGTGAAGAGAAGAGTGGGGAAGACAGGATGGGATCAGAATACCCTGTGTCTAGAAAGCAGAGTAACGGATCTGAATTTTATTTTCTACTTAAAAATATGGAATGATTCTGACAAGGACTAAATTGTTGCTGATTTGGTGTCATTCCTCACTTACTGTGAATTGAAAAGTTGGCCTTTTGCAGAAGGAGCTTGAGTGTCCCAAGTGACTGGATAATTTCTATGTTCCTGATTTTATGTCCAGGAGTTTCTCTGCGGCCTTGGATGACAGCCTTTGCTCAGGCCCAGTAAATGGAGGCCAACCTGTTAGCAAAAGCAAAACCCAAGAAGCCCAATAAAAAGTAGATGGGGTAATAAATAAACCCCCTGCCTAGAGAAAGGAAAACCTTATAAACTGAGGAAAACAGCTCCAGCCCTGTCACTAAAACCACCGCACTGAGAGATGGCTGCAATATTCTCAGCCTTTTTGCATGTTAATGCCTGAAAAAATGCAATAATCAAGTTTGCAGATGTGATATTTACTTAGCAGGCAGCCTGTTTGCTGTGATCACTGGCTTGGGATGCTGGCACTTGGCAAAACTTTGCCAAGTGGATAAAGATGCCAGCCTTTATCCCAAATGATAGATCAGCATTGAATTAAGATTTTCAGTGAGCATTCTTCATCCATTGCTTTAGAATAGTTTACAAGATGGTGTCCTGTTATTTCTACTACATGTTGATACATCAGATTGTTTAATTATTCCAGACAATTTATCTCTGTTCTTTCACCCATCTTTCCTCAGCCCCTCCCCACGACTGCTTCCTTCAGAAGGTTGAAACCCAGAAGATAATAGAACAAACATAGCCCAGAGAAATCTGCATGAGACACCCCAAAGGCCATGATCTTGGCAGGTTGTGGCATTAAAAGGTACATATTTGAAAACTGCTGTTCGTCTTATTAAGACAATTTTTTCCATTTAGGCCTTTACCGAGAGAGTTGGAAAAGTTAAGATGGTTCAGTAAAGGATGGTACAGAAAGAACTGCTTAAAGGAGATATGATGGTTTAAAGCACAGAGGAGAAGCTTGGAAACAACATATGACTTAAGTTATTAAGTCTTCTAAGAAGAATGACAAAGGTAACCTGTTGTCTAAGGTAGGTAGCAGAGTAGTGGAAATACAGAATGGGTTTGGTGAAATCAAGAAGAGCTGGGTTCCCATCTAGAATCATCACATATAACTGTGGAACATCAGACGTGCTACTTGGCTTATTTGGCCCTCAGTTTCATTATCTGTGAAATAGGGATTGTGATTTCACACTAGAAACTCTGGTCTGAAAAGCCAGGTGCAAGGCCCCTGCATGAAGCCCCCGTGAGCAAGTGAACTTTGACAAAGCACAAAGGAAAAAAAAACTGTCTTAGTTTTCAAGGTTACTGTTTTACTCAGTGGAACACTGCCTTTGGGGCAAAACAAGAAAGAAGCAGAGGCTAGCTGAGTTCATTGTCCCTGGAGATGGACCAAACAGAAATGCAAGCAGTGTGAGTACACCTGAGGGTGACCTCAGGAAACTCAAAATACAACTTCCCCAATCCTAGCAGCAGAAGTAAGGCTCTTTGGTGGAGACAGTGGAGTGGAAGGACCTTGGACTCACCTCCTCTCATGAGCACACCCAAAACACAACTTACTGCTGAACAGCCATTGATAAAGACTGGAATCTGCCGAAAAAGATACTCTGCGTCCAAGAGTATAAAGAAGAGAGAAGAGACCACAACAAGATGGTAGGTGGGGCACACATGCAATATCATGAAGTCCCATACCCCCTGGGTGGGCAGTCCACAAACTAGAGAATCATATTGCAGAAGTTCTCCCATACGAGTGAGAGTTCTGAGCCCCATGCCAGGCTCCCCAGCTTTGAAGGCCAGCAGGGCTTGACTGCAGGAGCACCCCAGGACTGTGGAAGTGGGGACTCCACTCTTGGAGGGCACACACAAGGTCTCATGCATACCAAGCCCAGAACAAAGGCAGTGACTTCACAGGCGCCTTGACAGGACCTACCTGCTGGTCTTGAAGGGTCTCCTGGGGAGGTGAGGTGTGGCTGTGGCTCTCCCTGGGGATGTGGACACTGGTGGTGGATATTTCAGGGAGTGTTCAGCTACGTGAACTCTTGAGGAGGCAGACATCTTGCTTGGGTCATCAGCACCATAGCTGGCCCCACCCATCAGCAGACAGGCTGCCTAAAAACTTCCTGAGCCCACAGCTGTCTCTAGACACACCCCTTGACATGGCCCTGCCCACCAGATGGCCAAGACCCAGCTCCACCCACCAGTGGGCAGGCACCAGTTCCTCCCACCAGGAAGCCTGGACAAGCCTCTAGACCAGCCTCACCCACAGGAGACAGAGACAAGAATCAAGAATACTAGAAGCTGGAAGCCTGCGGAACTCAGTCTGCAAACACAGAGATTTAGACAAAATGAGATGGCAGAGGAATATTTCCCAGACAAAGGAACAAGATAAAACTCCAGAAGAACAAGTAAGTGAAGTGGAGATAGGCAATCTATCTGAGAAAGACTTCAGAGTAATCATGATAAAGATGATCCAAAAGAATGAATGCACAGCGCAAGAAGTTACAGGAAATTTTTAACTAAGAAATATAAAGAACAACCAAACAGAGTTGAAGAATACAGTATCTGCAATGAAAAATACACTAGAAAGAATCAATAGCAGAATAAATGAGGCAGAAGAGCAGATAATGGAGCTGGAAGACAGAGTGGTGGAAATCACTGCTGTGGAACAGAATGAAAAGAATTGAGGACAGTTTAAGAGACCTCTGGGACAACATTAAATACACCAACATTGGCATTACAGGGGTCCCAAAGGAGAAGAGAGAGAAAGGGCCTGAGAAAATACTTGAAGAGATAATAGCTTCTCTAATATGGGAAAGGAAACGGTCACTGAAGTCCAGGAAGTGCAGAGAGTCCCAGGCAGGATCAACATGATGAAACACATGGTTATCAAATTGACAAAAATTAAAGACAAAGAAAATATTAAAAGCAACAAAGGAAAAGCAACAAATAACATACAAAGGAACCCCCATAAAGTTATCAGCGGATTTTTCAGCAGAAACTCTGCAGGCCAGAAGGGCATGGCATGATATATTTAAAGTGATGAAAGGAAAAAACCTACAACCAAGAATATTCTACCCAGCAAGGCTCTTGTTCAGATTTGACAGAGAAATCAAAAACTTTACAGACAAGCAAAATCTAAAAGAATCCAGCACCACCAAACCAGCTTTACAACAAAGGCTAAAGGAACTTCTCTAGGCAGAAAAGACAAGATCACAAGTAGAAACAAGAAAATTACAAAATGTGAAAACTCCCCTTTAAAGGTAAACATACAGTAAAGCTAGGAAATCATCCACACACAAATATGATATCTAAACCAATAATCATGAGAGGAGGAGAGTACAAATGCAGGATATTTTAAATGCATTTGAAATTAAGAGATCAACTTAAAACAATCCTGTATATTTATAGACTGCTATATAAAAACTTCATGGTAACCACAAACCAAAAATCTGTAATAGATAAACACACAAATAAGAAAAAGCAATCCAAACAGAACGTTAAAGATAGTCATCAAATCACAAGAGAACAAAAGAGGAAGAAAAAAGACCTACAAAAACAAATAGAAAACAATTAACAAAATGGCAGTGAGAACATACATATGGATAATTACCTTAAATGTAAATAGATTAAACACTACAACCAAAAGCCACAGACTGGCTGAATGGATACAAAAACAAGACCCATATATATGTTGTCTACCAGAGACCCACTTCAGATCTAGAGACACATACAGACTGTAGTGTGGGGATGGAAAAAAGTATTCTGTGCAAACAGAAATCAAAAGAAAGCTGGAGACAAAGAAGGATACTACATAACAATCAAGGGATCAACCCAAGAAGATATAACAATTGTAAATATACATGCACCCAACACAGGAGCACCTCAGTATATAAGGCAAACGTTAACAGACATAAAAGGAGAAACTGGGGCTTCCCTGGTGGCGCAGTGGTTGAGAGTCTGCCTGCCGATGCAGGGGACATGGGTTCGTGCCCCGGTCCGGGAAGATCTCACATGCCGCGGAGCGTCTAGGCCCGTGAACCGTGGCCACTGAGCCTGCGCGTCCGGAGCCTGTGCTCCGCAACAGGAGAGGCCACAACAGTGAGAGGCCCACGTACAGCAAAAAAAGGAGAAACTGACAGTAAAACAATAATAATGGGTGACTTTAACAGCCCACTCGCATCAATGGACAGCTAATCCAGACAGAAAATCAATAAGGAAACACAGGTCTTAAATGAGCATTAGACCAAATGGACTTAATTGATATTTACAGAGCATTCCATCAGACAGCAGCAGAATACACGTTCTTTTCAAGAGCACATGGAACAGTCTCATGGATGGATCACATGTGGACCACAGAGCAAGCCTTGGTAAATGGAAGAAAACTGAAATCATATCAACCATCTTTTCCAACCACAACACCCTGAGATTAGCAGTCAACTACAAGGAAAAAAATGCAAAAAAACACAAACACTTGGAGGCTAAACAATATGAAATCGGATTGTAACACTGATTTTGTGGTACTGTTCTGAAGAATGAAATTATGTTGAGTGCATAGGACAGTGCTTGGCAGATCACAGGTACACACTAAATTATAGTTAACAATAATAACTGACGTAAGTAACATTCTGTTGCAAGAAAGCCAAGTTAAATAAAACATGCTGTCTTTGCAACTTGCTAGACAGAACATGCTGTGTTGCAACTTGCAACAGCCTGACAGAAGCTGGAATTTGTGGGATGTATTTGGGATGCAGAAGCATGAATACTGTACTGAGTTGGCAGGGACTATCAGAAGCCAGGCTGGGGAAGATAAAAAAATCGTTCCCAGGAAGGCACCAGACAGGTTGTCTTTAGTCTCTGTGGGGACTCACTAAGTCCAATAACCTTGGCCCAAACCTCGATGACTGTTGCCATAGAAACCAGCACATGTGCCCAGCAGGAGTTCATTTCTCAAAGCTTCCAGCCCATGCCAACTCCAGAGGTGAGAGAGCTGCTCTTTATCCCCGAGTGGAGGTCCTGAATCAGTGCAATTTGTGAAGCCCTAAGAGCTCTGTCCCAGAGGAACCACAGGACCAAAAAATCCTGCCATGGTCACCTTCCCATCCCTAAATGATCAACACTCACCTGAAAAAAGAAAATCCAAACATCACCATCTCAGATCAGCTGACGACCTGTAAGACGTAATTTTCCAAGCAAGGCAAAGGGCCTGCATTTTTTTTAATACCATGCAGTGGTTTGCCCTGAAACAGTTTCTCACAGTTTCCTTTTCCCAGGAAACATCTATGTATCTCAGGGAACGCCCAGCTCTGTTCCTGGCTCTTTGTTCATTCCTTTGGTACTGAGTTTATATATCACATTTTTCAACTTGGGGAACAGTTTAAAAGCTGAGCCTTTATATCCCTCTAACAAAGGAAGAAGAAAGAGAAATGCTTTTGACCAAAGTGCTTTCTGCCCAGGTTTGACATCGGGTGGGCTGATGGCCAGCTGGGATGGCAGGGACTGGAGAAGTTTAACCAGTGAGAAGATTGGAAGATAAGTAGAGAACTGAATTTTTGAGTTAAAAAATGACTTCTTAGGCTATTATCTTGTGGTTTGCTGGAATTTCAGATATGCATCCACAGAAGATCTATAAAGTTTGGTATGTGCACATCAGCACAGATACCGAGATGCTCTGAGAAACTTCTTTGACGGAGGGTACAAGACTGTAGACCCCTGAAACTTTAAGTCATAGTTCGTGCGTTGACACTTTTCCTTTCCCAATTAGCACCACCCCCCCCCTCAATAACAAGCTGTAGGGGTAGAGGAGAGTTAATCCTAGAAAATTCTGTTTATAATATCTTTCTAATTTAAGACAAGTTAATTTTCTATAGATTCAGACCTTGAGCTTCATGTGCCTGAATTTGGGGGGTGCCCATGCTCATTCAATAGTTCCAGCATTAAGTAAAGGTCAGTTCTGTACTTCCTAAAGAGGGAGGCAATGTATAGTTGGGAGAACGGTTCTCTGGGCCAATCTCTCAGGTACCTTCTGCAGCACCCAGGAGAACAGGTATGTGGAGCCAGGTAGGTGGTGGTCCCTCCCCCTCTACCCTCCCTCAGAGCTTGTTGTCTCTCCAGGACAGTGGACCACATCCTTTGCTTCTAGGACAGAGGTTCTCAAATTTGAGGGGACATCAGAATCCCTGGGGGGTGGGAAAAACTTGTAAACAAATGCAGTTTTCCAGGTTCCCAGAGGTTTTAATTCAGTTGATCTGAGGTGGACACAGCTGGTTTTAAGTATTAAAAAATGACATCATTAAAAACTAACATTACTATGTACTTTGTACATTATGTACCCTTCCACATATGTAAGTATATACATATGGTTTATCATACATAATTAATTCACAATTATACATATCAGGTGTTATCTATCCCATGTGTATAAGCATGTACATCAGTCTCTTGATCTTACATAACACATTATATAGTCCAAGTCACATTAGATTCCAGTCCCTACGAATATTCAAACATATAAGAGGAGGTAAGTCGTAACAAGGTGAGCACCCTGGAAAGTGTGATGAATCAAAGTGTAGCTTAAAGAAAAGCACCTAGTTTATGCCCAGGAGATTTCATACTGCATGAACACTTGGTGCTAAAACTATCCTACCAAACTCAACTATCATAAGTAAGTAAAACATTCATCCAACATCCAAAGTATAGGAGCTAAAGACAGGATGGTGGAGCAGAAGACCTGGAGCTCACCTCCTCCTGCACGAACACCAGAATCACAGCTAATTGCTGAACAGCCATCAGCAACAGAGACTGGAACCTACCAAAAGGGAATTCTACGTACAAAGACAAGAAATCACAACAAGATGGGAGGAGGGGCACACTCACTTATATGATCAAATCCCATACATCCCCAGGTGGGGGACCCACAAACTTGAGAATAGTTATATTGCAGCAGTTCTCCCATGGGAGAGAACTGAGCCCCATGTCAGGCTCCCCAGCCTGGGGGTCTGGCATCAGGAGGAGGAGCCCCCAGAGCACTTGGCTTTGAAGGCCAATGACGCTTGATCGCAGGAGCTCCACAGGACTGGGGGAAACAGACTCCACTCTTGGGGGATGCACACAAGGTCATGTGCACACCAGGACATGGGGCAAAAACAGTGACTTCATAGGAGCCTGGGCCAGACCAGCCTGCTGGTAGTGGAGGGTCTCCTGGGGAGGCAGGAGGCAGCTGTGGCTTTCTCTTGGGACATAAAGGCTGGTGGCAAACATATACAAGAGCACGCATCTGAAGACTGACATCTTGCTTGGGACATTAGCAAAAACAATAGAAAAGATCAATGAAAGTAAAAGCTGGTTCTTTGAAAAGATAAACAAAATTGATAAACCTTTAGTCAGACTCATCAAGAATAAAAGGGAGACGGTCCAAATCAATAAAATCAGAAATGAAAAAGGAGAATTTACCCCCAACACCACAGAAATACAAAGGACTGTAAGAGACTACTACAAGCAACTATATGCCAATAAAATGGACAACCTAGAAGAAATGGACAAATTCTTAGGTACAATCTCCCAAGACTGAACCAGGAAGAAACAGAAAATATGAACAGACCAAATACAAATACAGAAATTGAATCTGTGATTTAAAAATTCCCAACAAACAAAAGTCCAGGACCAGATGGTTTCACAGGTGAATTCTATCAGACATTTACAGAAGAGATAACACCTATCCTTTTGAAACGATTCCAAAAAAATCCTCAGAGAAAGGAACACTTCCAACCTCATTCTATGAGGCCACCATCACCCTGATACCAAAACCAGACAAAGATAACCACAAAAACAGAAAATTACAGGCCAATATCACTGATGAACAGCCAATATCACTGATGAACATAGACACAAAAATCCTCAACAACATACTAGCAAACTGAAGCCAACAATATATTAAAAGGATCATACACCAAGATGAAGTGGAATTTATCCCAGGGATGCAACGATTTTTCAATATCTGCAATTCAGTCAGTGTGATACACCACATTCATAAATTGAAGACCAAAGCAATCTTGAGAAAGAAAAACGGAGCTGCAGGAATCAGGCTCCCTGACTTTAGACTGTACTACAGAGCTACAGTCATCAAAACATTATGGTATTGGCACAAAAAGAGACATACAGATCAACGAAACAGGATAGAAAGCCCAGAAATAAACCCACGCACCTATGGTCAATTAATCTATGACAAAGGAGGAAAGAATATACAATGGAGAAAAGACAGTCTCTTCAATAAGTGGTGCTGGGAAAACTGAACAGCTACATGTAAAAGAATGAAATTAGAACATTTTCTAACACCATACAGAAAAATAAACTCAAAATGGATTAAAGACCTAAATGTAAGACTGGATACTATAAAACTCCTAGAGGAGAACATTGGCAGCACACTCTTTGATGTAAATCACAGAATATCTTTTTGGACCTGTCTCCTACAGTAATGGAAATAAAAATGAAAACAAACAAATGGGACCTAATTAAACTTAAAAGCTTTTGCACAGAAAAGGAAACCATAAACAAAACAAAAAGACAATCTACAGAATGGGAGAAAATATTTGCAAATGATGAGACTGACAAGGTAATCTCCAAAATATACAAACAGCTCATACAGCTCAATATCAAAAAAACAAACAACCCAATCAAAAAATGGGCAGAAGATCTAAAAAGCCATTTCTCCAAAGAAGACATACACATGGGCAAAAGGCACATGAAAAGATGCTCAGCATTGCCAATTATTAGAGAAATGCAAATCAAAACTACAATGAGGTATCACCTCACACCAGTCTGAATGGCCATCATCAAAAGTCTAGAAGTAACAAATGCTGCAGATGGTGTGGAGAAAAGGGAGCCCTCCTACAATGCTGGTGAGAATGTAAGTTGGTACAACCACTACAGAGAACAGTATGGGGGTTCCTTAAAAACTAAAATTAGAGCCACCATATGATGCTGCAATCCCACTCTGGAGAAAACCATGATTCAAAAAGATACATTCACCCCAGTGTTCACAGCAGCACTGTCTACAATAGCCAAGACATGGAAACAACCTAAATGTCCATTGACAGATGAATGGGTAAAGAAGATGTGGTATATAAGTACAATGGAATATTACTCAGCCATAAAAAAGAATGAAATAATGCCATTTGCATCAACATGGATGGACCTAGAGATTATCATACTAAGTTATGTAAGACGAAGACAAATATATGGTATCACTTATATGGAATCTTAAAAAAAAGATATAAATGAACTTATTTACAAAACAGAAATACACTCAGACATAGAAATCAAATTTATGGTTACCAAAGGGTGGGGGGAGGGATAAATTAGGAGTTTGGGATTAAAATATACACACCACTATATATAAAATAGATAACCAACAAGGACCTACTATATAGCACAGGGAACTATACTCAATAACCTATAATGGAAGGGAAAGTAAAAAAAGAATATATTTATTTATTTATATATACATATATGTATAATTGAATCACTTTCCTGTACACCTGAAACTAACACAATATTGTAAATTAACTATTTTTCAATCAAAATTAAAAACAATGAAGTATAGGAGATAGAAATTTAAATCAGGGGCTATAGATAAGGTAACATAAGGGAATGATGAAAAAATCAGTGAAAGTACCAAAAAGCAAAGTTTACCTCTTTTAGCTTTTGCATAATGGTTTAACTAGAAAACTTTAACATAGAGAACTTAAGTTAAATACTCTGAAATCAGATGAGTTATTTATGGACAGTTTACAGGAATAAACTCATCTATATGGCAAAAGAGTAGGAAGATGTATGAGTAGAGGTGACAAACCTAACAAGCCTGGTGATAGCTGGTTGTCCAGAAAAGAATTTTAGTTCAACTTGAAATATTACTTTAAAAACATAACTTTTAACATAATTGTAAAAGTTATGCAAAAAAGGTACAGCTTTTAGTTACGGGATACAAATTTCCCTAGTGAGTAAGCATTAACAATACCATAGTTGGCTTAAAGGCAGCCACCAATTAAGAAAGCATTCAAGGTCAACCGCACATTCATCTTAATACTAACAGTAAACAAACCAACTCCTAATTTAATACTGGACTAATCTATTAATTAATAGAAGTACAATAATACTGTCAATATGAGTAACAAGAAATGGTTCTCCTTGCATAAGCTTACATCAGACGGGTAACCTACTGATAGTTAACATTAAGATGAACCTAAACACGGGACTTCCCTGGTGGTCCAGTGGTTAAGAATCTACCTTCCAATGCAAGGGATGCAGGTCCAATCCCTGGTCGGGGAACTAAGATCCCACATGCCGTGGAGCAACTACAGAGCCTGCGTACCACAACTAGAGAGCCTGCATGCCGCAGCTATTGAGCCTGCACGCTAAATAAATAATAAATAAACCTAAACAAATACCTCATTATTTATTAAAACGTTTGTTAACCCAACACAGGCGCACATTTAAGGAGAGATTAACAAAAGTAAAAGGAACTAGGCAATCACAAACCCTGCCTGTTTATTAAAAACATTACTTGTAGCACTTCTAGTATTAGAGGCACTGCCTGCCCAATGACATCTGTTTAATAGTCAGGGTATTCTGAGTGTGCAAAGGTAGCATAATCATTTTTTCTCTAAATAAGGACTTGTGTGATTGGTCACACGAGGGTTTCCCTGTCTCTTTTAATCAGTGAAATTGACCTTGCCCTAAAAAGGTGGGAATAACATAAGATGAGAAGACCCTATGGAGCTTTAGTTAATTAATTCAAATAATAATAACTGAACTTTAAGGGATAACATAACTTTTAATGGATTAACAATTTTGGTGGGGGTGACCTTGGAGAGTAGAACAACCTTTGAGTGATTAAAACTTAGACCAACTAGTCAAAATGCTTTACACCTATTGACCTAAAACACTGATCAACAGAACAAGTTCCTATTCTAGAGTTCATATTGATAATAGGGTTTACAAACTTGATGCTGGATCAGGACATCCCAATGGTATAACTGCTATTAATGGTTTGTTTGTTCAACAAGTAAAGTCCTATGTGATCTGAGCTCAGACTGGAGTAATCCCAGTTGATTTCTATGTATTATAGATTTCTCCCAGTATGAGAGGACAAGAGAAATAAGGCCTACTTTACAAAATGTCTTCAAACTGATTATATAATCTACATTCAATTAAATTATACATACCCTACTGTAGAACAGTGTCTGTTAGGGTGACAGAGCATGGTAACTGCATAAAACTTAAACCTTTATCCACAGTGGTTCAAGTCGTCTTCCTAAGAATATGTTTATAATCAACGTTCTTTCACTAATTACCCAGTTTCACTCACCATAGCATTCCTCACTTTAACTGAATGGAAAATCCTAGGCTATCTGCAAATCCAGAAAGGGCCAAACATCATCAGCCTCTATGGATTATTACAACCCATTGCTGATGCAGTCAAATTATTTATTAAAGAACCACTACAACCATCAATCTCATCAATTTATGTTTACTATTGCACCAATGCTAGCCTTAACCCTGGCTGTCACATTATGAATTCCTCTTAACACACCTTATCCACTAATTAATATGAACCTAGGCATACTATTTATACTAGCTATATCAAGCCTAGCCGTTTATTCCATTCTCTGCTCTGAATGAGCTTCAGATTCAAAATATGCATTAATCGGAGCTCTATGGGCAGTAGTACAGACAATCTCATATGAAGTAACATTAGCAATTATTCTGTTATTATTCCTACAGATAAATGGATCATTTATACTTTCAACAGTAATTATTACACAAGAACACCTATGACTGTTTTTCACATCCTGACCCCTAGCAAGAAACTGTTCTATCTCTACTCTAGCAGAAACCAGTGGAGCCCCACTGGATTTAACAGAAGGAGAATTAAAACTTGTATTCAGCTTCAGTGTAGAAAATGTAACAGGCCCATTCACCCTATTCTTTCTAGCAGAATATGTCAATATCATTATAGTAAGTATTTTCACAACCATCTATTTTTAGGAGCATTTCACAATCCCTACATGCCAGAATTATATACAGCCAATGTCATCATTAAAACACTCCTGTTTTGATTACTGTAGCTTTATAGTACAGTCTGAGGCCAGGGAGCCTGATTCTTGCAGTTTTGTTTTTCTTTCTCAAGATTGGTTTTGCTGTTTGGGGTTGTTTGTATTTCCAGACAAATTTTAAGAATTTTTTGCTCTAGCTCTGCAAAAAATGCCATTGGTAATTTGACAGGGATTGCACTGAATCCGTGGATAGCCTTGGGTAGTATAGTCATTTTGACAATAAACTTAAAATCTTTTGCACAGCAAAGGAAACCATAAACAAAATGAAAAGACAACCCACATAATGGGAGAAAATATTTGCCAACGAGGGGTTAATCTCCAAAATATACAAACAGCTCATGCAGCTCAATATAAAAAAAACAAACAACCAAATCAAAAAATGGGCAGAAGACCTAAATAGACATTTCTCCAAAGAAGACATACAGATGACCAAGAGCATGTGAAAAAATTCTTAACATCGCTAATTATTAGAGAAATGCAAGTCAAAACTACAATGAGGTATCACCTAACACCCAGTCAGAATGGCCATCATCAAAAAGTCTACAAACAGTAAACGCTGGAGAAGGTGTGGAGAAAAGGGAACCATCCTACACTGTTGGTGGGAATGTAAATTGGTACAGCCACTATGGAAAACAGTATGGAAGTTCCTTAAAAAACTAAAAATAGAGCTACCATATGATCCTGCAATCCCATTCCTTGGCATATATCTGGAGAAAACCATAATTCGAAAAGATACATGCACCCCAACCTTCACTGCAGCACCATTTACAATAGCCAAGATATGGAATCAACCTAAATGTCCATGGACAGATGAATGGATAAAGAAGATGTGGTATATATACACAATGGAATATTACTCAGCCATTAAAAAGAATGAAATAATGCCATTTGCAGCAACATGGATGAACCCAGAGATGATCACACAAAGTGAAGTAAGTCAGAGAAAGATAAATATCATATGATATCACATATATGTGGAATCTTAAAAAATGATACAAATGAACTTATTTACAAAACAAACAGACTCACAGACATAGAAAACAAACTTACAGTTACCAAAGGGGAAGGTGGGGAGGATAAATTAGGAGTTTGAGATTCACATATAGCCATTACTTTATATAACATAGATAGCCAACAAGGACCTACTGTATAGCACAGGGAACTCTACTCAATACTCTGTAATAACCTATATGGGAAAAGAATCTGGAAAAGAATAGGTATATGTATAACTGAATCACTTTGCTGTACACCTGAAACACAACACTGTAAATCAACTATACTCCAATACAAAATAAACATTTTTTAAATAAAAGTAATTAAAACAAACAAAAAACCCACTCCTAACAATCTCCTTTCTATGAGTTCAAATATCCTATCCACAATTTTGATATGATCAACTTACCTCTTAAAAATTTTTTTTTACCACTAATCTAGCCCTATCTATATGAGAGGTTTCTCTACCTTTCATCACATGAGGCATCCCACCACAAACATAAGAAACATGTCTTACAAAAGAGTTACTTTGATACAGTAAATAATAGAGGTTTGAACCCTCTTATTCCTAGAATCATAGGAATTGAACCTACCCTTAAGAATTTTACTTTCAGTTTTTCACCACTGAGGATGATGTTGGCTGTGGATTTGTCATATATGGTCTTTATTATGTTGAGGAAAGTTCCTTCTATGCCTACTTTCTGCAGGGTTTTTATCATACATGGGTGTTGAATTTTGTCGAAAGCTTTCCCTGCATCTATTGAGATGATCATATGGTTTTTATCCTTCAATTGGCTAATATGGTTTATCACATTGATAGATTTGCGTATATTGAAGAATCCTTGCATTCCTGGAATAAACCCCACTTGATCATGGTGTATGATACGTTTCATGTGCTGTTGGATTCTGTTTGCTAGTATTTTTTGAGGATTTTTGCATCTATGTTCATCAGTGATATTGGCCTGTAGTTTTCTTTCTTTGTGACATCCTTGTCTGGTTTTGGTATCAAGGTGATGGTGGCCTCATTGAATGAATTTGGGAGTGTTCGTTTTGCACAGCAAAGGAAACCATAAACAAGATGAAAAGACAACCCTCAGAATGGGAGAAAATATTTGCAAATGAAGCAACTGACAAAGGATTAATTTCCAAAATTTACAAGCAGCTCATGCAGCTAAATAACAAAAAAACAAACAACCCAATCCAAAAATGGGCAGAAGACCTAAAAAGACATTTCTCCAAAGAAGATATACAGACTGCCAACACACACATGAAAGAATGCTCAAAATCATTAATCATTAGAGAAATGCAAAACTACAATGAGATATCATCTCACACCAGTCAGAATGGCCATCATCAAAAAATCTAGAAACAATAAATGCTGGAGAGGGTGTGGAGAAAAGGGAACACTCTTGCACGGCTGGTGGGAATGTGAATTGGTACAGCCACTATGGAGAACAGTATGGAGGTTCCTTAAAAAACTACAAATAGAACTACCATATGACCCAGCAATCCCACTACTGGGATATATATACCCTGAGAAAACCATAGTTCAAAAAGAGTCATGTACCAAAATGTTCACTGCAGCTCTATTTACAATAGCCCGGAGATGTTAACAACCTAAGTGTCCATCATCGGATGAATGGATAAAGAAGATGTGGCACATATATACAATGGAATATTACTCAGCCATAAAAAGAAACGAAATTGAGCTATCTGTAATGAGGTGGATAGACCTAGAGTCTGTCATACAGAGTGAAGTAAGTCAAAGAGAAAGACAAATACCATATGCTAACACATATATATGGAATTTAAGAAAAAAAAATGTCATGAAGAACCTAGGGGTAAGACAGGAATAAAGACACAGACCTACTAGAGAACGGACTTGAGGATACGGGGAGGGTGAAGGGTAAGCTGTGACAAAGCGAGAGAGAGGCATGGACATATATACACTACCAAACGTAAGGTAGATAGCTAGTGGGAAGCAGCCGAATAGCACTGGGAGATCAGCTCGGTGCTTTGTGACCGCCTGGAGGGGTGGGATAGGGAGGGTGGGAGGGAGGGAGACGCAAGAGGGAAGAGATATGGGAACATATGTATATGTATAACTGATTCACTTTGTTATAAAGCAGAAACTAACACAACATTGTAAAGCAATTATACCCCAATAAAGGTGTTAAAAAAAAAAAAAGAATTTTACTTTCGGGGGACCTTCAAGATGGCAGAAGAGTAAGACACGGAAATCACCTTCCTCCCCACAGATACATCAGAAATACATCTACAGGTGGAACTGCTCCTATAGAATACCCACTGAACGCGGGCAGAAGACCTCAGACCTCCCAAAAGGCAAGAAACTCCCCATGTACCTGGCTAGGGCAAAAGAAAAAAGAAAAAACAGAGACAAAGAATAGGGACGGGACCTGCACCAGTGCGAGGGAGCTGTGAAGGAGGAAAGGTTTCCACACACTAGGAAGCCCCTTCGGGGGCGGAGATGGCGGGTGGCAGTGGGGGAAGCTTCGGAGCCACGGAGGGGAGCACAGCAACAGGGGTGCGGAGGGCAAAGCGGAGAGATTCCCGCACGGAGGATCGGTGCCGACCAGCACTCACCAGCCCAAGAGGCTTGTCTGCTCACCTGCCGGGGTGGGCGGGGCTGGGAGCAAGGCTCGGGCTTCGGAGTTGGGATAACAGTGAGAGGACTGGGGTTGGCAGCCTGAACACAGCCTGAAGGGGGTTAGTGCGCCACGGCTAGCCGGGAGGGAGTCCGGAAAAAAGTCTGGAGCTGCTGAAGAGGCAAGAGACTTTTTCTTGCCTCTTTGTGTCCTGGTGCACGAGGAGAGGGGATTAAGAGTGCCGCTTAAAGGAGCTCCAGAGACGACGCTAAGGCTGCTGCTTCCGCCCCCAAGAAGGCTGTGTGCAAGCACAGGTCACTATCCACACCTCCCCGCCCGGAAGCCTGTGCAGCCCGCCACTGCCAGGGTCCCGGGATCCAGGGACAACTCCCCCGGGAGAGCGCACAACGTGCCTCAGGCTGGTGCAACATCACTCTGGCCTCTGCCTCCGCAGGCTCGCCCCGCACTCGCACTCCGTACCCCTCCCTTCCCCAGGCCTGAATGAGCCAGAGCTGCCGAATCAGCTGCTCCTTTAACCCCGTCCTGTCTGAGCAAAAAAACAGACGCCCTCTGGTGACCTACACGCAGAGTCGGGTCCAAATCCAAAGCTGAACCCGGAGCTGTGCGAATAAAGAAGAGAAAGGGAAATATCTCCCAGTAGACTGAGGAGCAGGAGATTTCATCTCCACAATCAACTTGATGTACCTGCATCTGTGGAATACCTGAATAGACAACGAATCATCCCACACTGAGGAGATGGACATTGGGAGCAAAGATATATATTTTTTCCCCCTTTTCTCTTTTTGTTAGTGTGTATGTGTATGCTTCTGTGTGTCTGTATACCTTTGCTTTTACCATTTATCCTAGGGATCTGTCCGTCCGTTTTTTGTTTTGTTTTACTTTAAAAAACTTTTCATAATAATTATTTTTTATTTTAATAACTATATTTTATTTTACTTTATTTTATTTTATCCTCTTTCTTTCTTTTTATTTTTTCTCCCTTTTACTCTGAGCCACGTGGATGAAAGGCCCTTGGTACTGCAGCCAGGAGTCAGTGCTGTGCCTCTGACGTGGGAGAGCCAACTTCAGGACACTGGTCCACAAGAGACCTCCCAGCTCCACGTAATATCAAATGGTGAAAATCTCCCAGATATCTGCATCTCAACGCCAAGACCCAGCTCCACTCAACAACCAGCAAGCTACAGTACTGGACACCCTATGCCAAACAACTAGCAAGGCAGGAACACAACCCCACCTTAGCAGAGAGGCTGCCTAAAATCATAATAAGGCCACAGACACCCCAAAACACACCACCAGACGTGGACCTGCCCACCAGAAAGACATGATCCAGCCTCATCCACCAGAACACAGACACTAGTCCCCTCCACCAGGAAGCCTACACAACCCACTGAACCAACTTTAGCCACTGGGGACAGACACCAAAAACAACGGGAACTACAAACCTGCAGCCTGCGAAAAGGAGACCCCAAACACAGTAAGATAAGCAAAATGAGAAGACAGAAAAACACACAGCAGATGAAGGAGCAAGATAAAAACCCACCAGACCTAACAAATGAAGAGGAAATAGCCAGTCTACCTGAAAAAGAATTCAGAATAATGATAGTAAAGATGATCCCAAATCTTGGAAATAGAGAAAATACAAGAAAACGTTTAACAAGGACCGAGAAGAACTAAAGAGCAAACAATGATGAACAACACAATAAATGAAATTAAAAATTCATTAGAAGTGATCAATAGCAGAATAACTGAGGCAGAAGAACGGATAAGTGACCTGGAAGATAAAATGGAAATAAATACTGCAGAGCACAATAAAGAAAAAAGAATGAAAACAACTGAGGACAGTCTCAGAGACCTCTGGGACATTAAAAGCACCAACATTCGAATTATAGGGGTCCCAGAAGAAGAAGAGAAAAAGAAATGGACTGAGAAAATATTTGAAAAAGAATATAGTTGAAAACTTCTCTAATATGGGAAAGGAAATAGTTAATCAAGTCCAGGAAGCACAGAGAGTCCCATACAGTATAAATCCAAGGAGAAACACGCCAAGACACATATTAATCAAACTATCAAAAATTAAATACAAAGAATACATATTAAAAGCAGCAAGGGAAAAACAACAAATAACACATAAGGGAATCCCCATAAGGTTAACAGCTGATCTTTAAGCAGAAACTCTGCAAGCCAGAAGGGAGTGGCAGGACATATTCAAAGTGATGAAGGAGAAAAACCTACAACCAAGATTACTCTACCCAGCAAGGATCTCCTTCAGATTTGACGGAGAAATTAGAACCTTTACAGACAAGCAAAAGGTAAGAGAATTCAGCACCACCAAACCAGCTTTACAACAAATGCTAAAGGAACTTCTCTAGGCAGGAAACACAAGAGAAGGGAAAGACCTATAATAACAAGCCCAAAACAATTAAGAAAATGGTAATAGGAACATACATATAAATAATTACCTTAAATGTAAATGGATTAAATGCTCCAACCAAAAGACATAGACTGGCTGAATGGATAGAAAAACAAGACCCGTATATATGCTGTCTACAAGAGACCCACTTCAGACCTAGGGACACATACAGAATGAAAATGAGGGGATGGAAAGACATATTCCATGCAAATGGAAATCAAGAGAAAGCTGGAGTAGCAATTCTCACATCAGACAAAATAGACTTTAAAATAAAGACTATTACAAGAGAAAAAGAAGGACACTACATAATGATCAAGGGATCGATCCAAAAAGAAGATATAACAATTGTAAATATGCAGCCAACATAGGAGCACCTCAATACATAAGGCAAATACTAACAGCCATAAAAGGGGAAATCGACAGTAACACAATCATAGTAGGGAACTTTAACACCCCACTTTCACCAATGAAGAGATCATCCAAAATGAAAATAAGGGAACACAAGCTTTAAATGATACATTAAACAAGATGGACTTAATTGATATTTATAGGACATTCAATCAAAACAACAGTACACATTCTTCTCAAGTGCTCATGGAACATTCTCCAGGATAGATCATATCTTGGGTCACAAACAAGCCTTGGTAAAAGGATAGATCATATCTTGGGTCACAAACAAGCCTTGGTAAATTTAAGAAAATTGAAATCATATCAAGTATCTTTTCCACCCACAACGCTATGAGACTAGATAGCAATTACAGGAAAAAATCTGTAAAAATTACCAACACATGGAGGCTAAACAATACACTACTTAATAACCAAGAGATCACTGAAAAAATCAAAGAGGAAATCAAAAATTACCTAGAAACATGGGCTTCCCTGGTAGTTCAGTGGTTGAGTCTGCCTGCCGATGCAGGGGACATGGGTTCGTGCCCTGTACGGGAAGATCCCACATGCCACGGAGTGGCTGCGCCCGTAAGCCATGGCTGCTGAGCCTGTGTGTCTGGAGCCAGTGCTCCACAACGGGAGAGGCCACAACAGTGAGAGGCCTGTGTACTGCAAAAAAAAAAAAAAAAAAATTACCTAGAAACAAATGACAATGAAAACACAATGACCAAAACCTATGGGATGCAGCAAAAGCAGTTCTAAGAGGAAAGTTTATAGCAATACAATCCTACCTTAAGAAACAAGAAACAGCTCAAACAACCTAACCTTACACCTAAAGCAATTAGAGAAAGAAGAACAAAAAATGCCCAAAGTTAGAAGGAAAGAAATCATAAAGATCAGATCAGAAATAAATGAAAAAGAAATGAAGGAAACGATAGCAGACATCAATAAAACTAAAAGCTGGTTCTTTGAGAAGATAAAATTGATAAATCATTAGCCAGACTCATCAAAAAAAAAGAGAGAAGACTCAAATCAATAGAATTAGAAATGAAAAAGGGGAAGTAGCAACTGATACAGCAGAAATACAAAGGATCATGAGAGATTACTATAAGCAGCTATATGCCAATAAAATGGACAAACTGGAAGAAATGGACAAATTCTTAGAAATGAACAACGTTCTGAGACTGAAACAGAAATAGAAAATATAAACAGACCAAATCACAAGCACTGAAATTGAAACTGTGGTTAAAAATCTTCCAACAAACAAATGCCCAGGACCAAATGGCTTCACAGGCGAATTCTATCACACATTTAGAAAAGAGCTAACACCTATCCTTCTCAAACTCCTCCAAAATATAGCAGAGAGAGGAACACTCCCAAACTCATTCTACCAGGCCACCATCACCCTGATACCAAAACCAGACAAGGATGTCACAAAGAAAGAAAACTACAGGCCAATAGCACTGATGAACATAGATGCAAAAATCCTCAACAAAATACTAGCAAACAGAATCCAACAGCACATTAAAAGGATCATACACCATGATCAAGTGGGGTTTATTCCAGGAATGCAAGGATTCTTCCATATACGCAAATCAATCAATGTGATACACCATATTAACAAACTGAAGGAGAAAAACCATATGATCATCTCAATTGATGCAGAGGAAGCTTTCGACAGAATTCAACACCCATTTATGATAAAAACACTGCAGAAAGTAGGCATAGAAGGAACTTTCCTCAATATAATAAACAATATGACAAACCCACAGCCAACATCGTCCTCAATTGTGAAAAGCTGAAAGCATTGCCACTAAGATCAGGATCAAGACAAGGTTGCCCACTATCACCACTATTATTCAACATAGTTTTGGAAGTTTTAGCCACAGCAATCAGAGAAGAAAAAGAAATAAAAGGAATCCAAATCAGAAAAGAAGAAGTAAAGCTGTCACTGTTTGCAGAAAACATGATACTATACATAGAGAATCCTAAAGATGCAACCAGAAAACTACTAGAGCTAATCAATGAATTTGGTAAAGTAGCAGGATACAAAATTAATGCACATAATTCTCTGGCATTCCTGTACACTAATGATGAAAAATCTGAAAGTGAAATTAAGAAAACACTCCCATTTACCATTGCAACAAAAAGAATAAAATATCTAGGAATAAACCTACCTAAGGAGACAAAAGACCTGTATGCAGAAAATTATAAAACACTGATGAAAGAAATTAAAGATGAGACAAATAGATGGAGAGATACACCATGTTCTTGGAGTGGAAGAATCAACATTGTGAAAATGACTCTACTACCCAAATCAATGTACAGATTCAATGCAATCCCTATCAAACTACCACTGGCATTTTTCACAGAAGTAGAACAAAAAATTTCACAATTTTTATGGAAACACAAAAGACCCCGAATAGCCAAAGCAATCTTGAGAACAAAAAACGGAGCTGGAGAAATCAGGCTCCCTGACTTCAGACTACACTACAAAGCTACAGTAATGAAGACAGTATGGTACTGGCACAAAAACAGAAAGATAGATCAATGGAACAGGACAGAAAGCCCAGAGATAAACCCACGCACATATGGTCACCTTATCTTTGATTAAGGAGGCAAGAATATACAGTGGAGAAAAGACAGCCTCTTCAATAAGTGGTGCTGGGAAAACTGGACAGGTACATGTAAAAGTATGAAATTAGAACACTCCCTAATACCATACACAAAAATAAACTCAAAATGGATTAAAGACCTAAATGTAAGGCCAGACACTATCAAACTCTTAGAGGAAAACATAGGCAGAACACTCGACATAAATCACAGCAAGATCCTTTGTGACCCACCTCCTACAGAAATGGAAATAAAAACAAAAATAAACAAATGGGACCTAATGAAACTTCAAAGCTTTTGCACAGCAAAGGAAACCATAAACAAGATGCAAAGACAACCCTCAGAATGGGAGAAAATATTTGCAAATGAAGCAACTGACAAAGGATTAATCTCCGAAATTTACAAGCAGCTCATGCAGCTCAATATTAAAAAAACAAATAACCCAATCCAAAAATGGGCAAAAGACCGAAATAGACATTTCTCCAAAGAAGATATGCAGATTGCCAACAAACACATGAAAGAATGCTTAACATCATTATACATTAGAGAAATGCAAGTCAAAACTACAATGAGATATCATCTCACACTGGTCAGAATGGCCATCATCAAAAAATCTACAAACAATAAATGCTGGAGAGGGTGTGGAGAAAAGGGAACCCTCTTGCACTGTTGGTGGGAATGTGAATTGGTACAGCCACTATGGAGAACAGTATGGAGGTTCATTAAAAAACTAGAACTAGCATACGACCCAGCAATCCCACTACTGGGCATATACCCTGAGAAAACCATAATTCAAAAAGAGTCATGTACCAAAATGTTCATTGCAGCTCTATTTACAATAGCCAGGACATGGAAGCAACCTAAGTGTCCATCAACAGATGAATGGATAAAGAAGATGTGGCACATATATACAATGGAATATTACTCAGCCATAAAAAGAAACGAAATTGAGTTATTTGTAGTGAGGTGGATGGACCTAGAGTCTGTCATATGACTGAAGTAAGTCAGAAAGAGAAAAACAAATACTGTATGCTAACACATATATATTGAATCTAAAAAAAAAAAAAGTCATGAAGAGCCTAGGGGAAGACGGGAATAAAGACACAGACCTACTAGAGAACGGACGTGAGGATACGGGGAGGGTGAAGGGTAAGCTGTGACAAAATGAGAGAGTGGCAGGGACATATATACACTACCAAACGTAAAATAGATAGCTAGTGGGAAGCAGCCGCATAGCACCAGGAGATCAGCTTGGTGCTTTGTGACCACCTAGCGTGGTGGGATAGGGAGGGTGGGAGTGAGGGAGATGCAAGAGTGAAGAGATATGGGAACATATGTATAACTGATTCACTTTGTTATAAAGCAGAAACTAATACACCATTGTAAAGCAATTATACTCCAATAAAGATGTTAAAAAAAAAAAAGAATTTTACTTTCTTCATACTAGCACCTTATAGTACATTTTATAGTAAAGTCTGCTAAATAAGCTATCAGGCCCAGACTCCAAGAATGCTGGTTTATATCCTTCCAGTACTAATAAGCCCTATTGTTTTTACTTTCATTCTACTGACCGTCATCTCAGGAACCATAGTTGTAGTAACAAGCTCACACTGGTTAATGTTATCCCCATTCTAATAAAAAATTAACCCATAAGCTATAGAAACATCCAACAAATATATTCTAAAACAACCCACTGCACCAATACTACTATAATGGCTAAATTATTAAACCAATATATTATGGTCAATGGACATTACAAAAATCTTTAATCCAAAGCATCCACCATCATAATAACAGCCCTTGTCACAAAATTAGGGCTTTCCCCATTTCACTTCTGAGTACCTGAAGTAACACAGGGCATTCCATGAACAGCAGGCCTGATGCTAGTAACATGACCACCTTGCACCCCTATCAGTTTTATACCAAGTCTCACCATCCATAACCCTAAACACACTATTAATCATAGCTATATTATGAATCGTAATTGGAGGCTGAGGGGGACTCAACCAAACTCAACTACAAAAATTATAGCCTGTTCATTCATCAGTGGCCCATATAGGATGAATAACTGCTATTATAATGTAGAATTCAACCACAGAAATTCTAAACATACTAATTTATATCATAATAACATTATCTTCTTAGCATTTATGGCCAGCTCATGTACCAGAAACTATCATTATCACACACATGAAAGAAAACAGTTTCCATCACAATCCTTATCCTCACCGTTAAAGGATCATTAGGTCTCCCACCACTATCAAGATTTTTACCCAAACGAATAATTACTAGGAGATAAAAAACAATAACATTCTACCAACACTAACAGCCATCAGAGCACTACTTAACATATATTTCTAGATGCAGCTAATATACTCCACAGCACCAACTATATTCCCTTCAATAAACCTAAAAATAAAATGACAATTCCAACATACAAAACAGATAACCTTCCTATCATTACTAATTGTAATAGCTACACTATTACTACCCGTAACACATATTTCTATCAGTGCTGGGCTAGGAATTTAGGTTAGTTTAGACCAAGAGCTTTCAAAACCGTAAGCAAGTATAATTTACTTAATTCCTGAAAATAAGTATTGCAAGAATCTATCCTGCATCAGTTGAATGCAAATAAAACATTTTAATTAAGCTAAATCCTCACTAGATTGATGGGCTTCCACCCCACAAAATCTTAGTTAACAGAAAATACTGTAGTCAACTGGCTTCAATCTATTGAATACTTCGCCCACCTTCCCAAGGGAAAAAAAAAAAAAAAAAGATAGGAGAAGCACAGGCAGAATTGAAGCTGCTTCTCTGAATCTGCAATTCAATTTGCTGATTGAACACAGGGCTTGGCAAAAAGGGGGCTCAATCTCTTTCTTTAGCTTTATAGCCTAATGCTAACTCAGTCATTTTACTTATGTTCATAAACTGCTGATCATTTTCAACAAAGCACAAAGATATCGGCACTTTATATCTACTATTTGGTGCTGGAGCTGGAATAGTGGCAACACCTTAAATCTATTAATCCATGTTGAGCTATGCTAACCTGGAGCGCTACTTGGAGATGACCAAATCTGTAATGTAGCCCCTGCATTTGTAATAATTTTCTGTAGAGTTGTACCCATTATGATTGGAGGGTTCAGAAATTGACTTGTCCCACTAATAACTGGGGCACCTGATATAACATTTCCCTGAAAAGTAATATAAGCTTTTGACTACTTCCCCCATCATTCTTATACCTACTCCTATCATCAACAGAAGCTGGTTCTGGTACTGGTTGAAGTGTATATCCACTTCTAGCCAGCAATCTGGCCCACACAGGAGCCTCTGTTGGCCTAAGCATTTTTCTCCTTACATTTAGCAGATGTCTCTTCAATTTTTGGTGCTATTAATTTTATCACTATGACAACTAAAGATTGGCACTTGCCATCCACCTCTACAAGGATTAAATTATGAGCTGCAGCAGCTGCTGACCTTTAATACCTGAAAGGATTTCAGGGTGAAGATCAGGAATGAGGCACTCTATGCCCTGGGAACAACTGGCAGAACAGGTCTTCAGATAGATATTTTCAGGAGAAGATTTTATGAGCCCAATTCTTGCATCTCCTTGTATCTAGAAAAGCACTAAAATCCTTCATGGGTGACTTTGCTCCTTGTGACTAGCAGAATCCTTCTGCAAAAAAATATGTGCTTGATTGCATGTATTCCCCCTGCACCAAAATCACATCTATACTGACCTTCCCCCTACCTCTCTGGAGCAGCTTCTCAGAGCGGTCTGAAATGCTGTCTCCCCGGCTATAGTCCTCATTTTGCCCCAAAATAAAACTTACACAAAACTCTCATGTTGTGCGTTTTTTTCAGTCAACAACTATAATCTTTACTATAAAACCAGCAGACATATCTCAACACCAAACACCATTATTTGTTTGAGCTGCCCTAATTCTAGCCATATTACTATCATTATCACTCTCAGTTTTAGCAGCCGAAATTACCATATTGTTAACAGAAAGAAATATAAACACTACTTTCTTTGGCCCTGCAGGAGGAGACCCAATCCTATACCAACACCTATTTTGATTCTTTGGTCACCCTGAAGTCTGTTATTTGTAGCCTACCAGGGTTTGGAATAATCTCACATATTACATACTATTTAGGACAAAAAGACCCTTTCGCCTATATGGGAATAGTGTGAGTCATGTCCACTGGCTTTTTAGGACTTATCTTGTGGACCCATCACATGTTTACAGTAGGGATAGATGAACATACTTTACATCAGCTAAAGTAATTATTTCTATCCCGACAGGAGTAAAAGTATTTAGCTGATAAGCAACTCTTCACGGAGGTAATATTACATGATCTCCCACTCTATTATGAGCTTTAGGCTTTTTCTTTTTACAGTAGGTTGTGTAACAGGAATGGTCTTAGCTAATTCATCCCTGAACATTGTCCTCCATGGTATATACTACGAAGTAGCACACTTCCATTATGTAATGTCAATGGGAGCAGTGTTCACTATTTTTTTGGGGGGGGGGGTTCACTATTTATTTATGACAAACATTCCACATCCAGGTTCCTCTCTAGGCAGAAGTTCTTTGAGACGATGCCGTCTGCCTTGGCCAGTCAGAGAATGGAGTCATCTCACTCACCCATCCTGCGAATGGCCCTGCAGATAGCGTAGGTTTTAAACTGGCCATTGAACCTGCCTGTCACCTTGTCAACCTCGGCCACGTTCATCTGGATGGACGCATGGTCCTTGGCGCCGATGACGCGGTTGCCGGCGGAGCATTTCCGCAGCATGTACAGGTCCACGGACTCGCTGGCATCGTTCTGCGTGCTGAGGGAGCGTCTGGTGGTACCACAGTGAGCGTGAGCGCAGAATAAAAAAGCAGCAGTGGTCACTATTATAGGAGGCTTCATGCACTGATTTCCACTATTCTCAGGTTATACACTTAACTCAACAGGAGCAAAAATTCCCTTCATCGTTATATTCGTAGTAGTAAATATGATCTTCTTCCCGCAGCACTTTCTTGGCCTTTCAGGATGTCACTACATTACTCCAACCACGCTGATGCACACACAACATGAAATCTTTCATCTATAGGCTCATGCATCTCATTAACAGCAGTACTGCTAATAATCTTTATAATTTGAGAAGCTCTTGCATTCAAATGAGAAGTCTCAGTAGAGTAACAACTACTAACCTAGAATGGTTACATGGATGCTGCCCACCATATCCTACGTTTGAAGATCCTACTTATGTAAGTTTAAAATAAGCAAGGAAGGAATCGAATTCTTTTCAACCAGTTTCAAGCCCACACCATGACAATTATGTCTTTCTCAATAAATGAGATTAAGATAAGTTATGTAAGTTCATCAAAGTTAAATCATAGGCAAAAATCTTGTATATCACTACGGCACATCCATTTCAACTAGGCTCTCAAGATGCAACGTTACCTGTCATGGAAGAACTTTTACATTTTCATGATCACACATTAATATCCACTTTTAAAATAGAACTTAACTAATATTGACAACTAAACTGACCCATACACATACACTAGATGCACAAGACCTTTTGAACCATTTATCAGCCATCACATAATTGCCCTATCATCACTACGAATCCTTTTCATGATACATGAAATCAGTAACCCTTCCCTAACCGTAAAAACTATAGGCCAGGGGGGACCTTGAAGATGGCGGAAGAGTAAGACGCGGAGATCACCTTCCTCCCCACAGATACACCAGAAATGCATCTACACGTGGAACAACTCCTACAGAACACCTACTGAAGGCTGGCAGAAGACCTCAGACCTCCCAAAAGGCAAGAAACTCCCCACGTACCTGGGTAGGGCAAAAGAAAAAGAAAAAAGAAAAAACAGAGACAAAAGAATAGGGACGGCACCTGCACCAGTGGGAGGGAGCTGTGAAGGAGGAAAAGTTTCCACACACTAGGAAGCCCCTTCGCGGGCAGAGACTGCGGGAGGTGGAGGGGGGAGCTTCGAAGCCGCGGAGGAGAGCACAGCAACGGGTGCGGAGGGCAAAGCGGGGAGATTCCCGCACAGAGGATCAGTGCCGACCGGCACTCACCAGCCCGAGAGGCTTGTCTGCGAGGCTCGGGTTTCGATTTCGGATGGAACGCAGGGAGAGGACTGGGGTTGGCGGCTTGAACATAGCCTGAAGGGGTTAGTGCACCACGGCTAGCCGGGAGGGAGTCCGGGGGAAAAGTCTGCACCTGCCGAAGAGGCAAGAGACTTTTTCTTCCCTCTTTGTTTCCTGGTGCGTGAGGAGAGGGGTTTAAGAACGCTGCTTAAAGGAGCTCCAGAGACGGGCGCGAGCCGCG
Source organism: Delphinus delphis (assembly GCF_949987515.2). Taxonomy (NCBI): domain Eukaryota; kingdom Metazoa; phylum Chordata; class Mammalia; order Artiodactyla; family Delphinidae; genus Delphinus; species Delphinus delphis. The sequence goes on along the minus strand of NC_082698.1, from coordinate 18,667,149 downwards.
GCTAAGATAGCGGACCCCAGAGACGGGCGCGAGCCGCGGCTAAAAGCGCGAACCCCAGAGACGGGCGCGAGCCGCGGCTAAAAGCGCGGACCCCAGAGACGGGCGCGAGCCACGGCTGAAAGCGCGGACCCCAGAGACGGGCGTGAGCCGCGGCTGAAAGCGCGGACCCCAGAGACGGGCGCGAGCCGCGGCTGAGGGTGCGCACTCCAGAGACGGGCATGAGACGCTAAGGCTGCTGCTGCCGCCACCAAGGGGCCTGTGTGCGAGCGCAGGTCGCTCTCCACGCCCCTCTTCCGCGGAGCCTGTGCAGCCTGCCACTGCCAGGTTCCCGGGATCCGGGGAAAACTTCCCCGGGAGAGCTCACAGCGCGCCTCAGGCTGGTGCAAGGTCACGCCGGCCTTTGCCGCCGCAGGCCCGCCCCGCACTCTGTGCCCCTCCCTCCCCGCCGGCCTGAGTGCGCCAGAGCCCCCGAATCAGCGGCTCCTTTAACCCCGTCCTATCTGAGCAAAAAACAGATGTCCTCCAGCGACCTACACGCAGAGGCGGGGCCAAATCCAAAGCTGAGCCCCTGTGAGCTGTGAGAACAAAGAAGAGAAAGGGAAATCTCTCCCAGCAGCCTCAGAAGCAGCGGATTAAAGCTCCACAATCAACTTGATATACCCTGCATCTGTGGAACACCTGAATAGACAACCAATCATCCCAAATTAAGGAAGTGGACTTTAGGAGCAAGATCTATGATTTTTTTCCCTATTCCTCTTTTTGTGAATGTGTATGTGTATGCTTCTGTGTGAGATCTTGTCTGTATAGTCTTGCTTCCACCATTTGTCCTAGGGTTCTATCCATAGTTTTTTTAAAAAAATTTTTTAATAATCAATTTTAATTTTAATAACGTTATTATACTTTACCTTCTTTCTTTTCTTTCCTTCCTTCCTTCCTTCCCTCCTTTAGACAACGAATCATCCGAAATTGAGGAGGTGGTCTCTGACAGCAAGATTTATGATTTTTCCCCCTTTACCTCTTTTAGTGAGGGTGTATGTGTATGCTTCTGTGTAAGATTTTGTCTGTATAGCTTTGCTTACAACATTTGTCCTAAGCTTCTATCCGTCCCTTTTTTTCCTAAATAAGAATTTTTTAATTCAATAACTTTATTATAATTTTATTTTTACTGTATCTTCTTTCTGTCTTTTTTCCTTCTTTCCCTCCTTCCTTCCTTCCTCCCTCCCTTCTTTCCTTCTTGCCTTCTTTGCTTCTTTCTTTCTTCCTTCCTTCCTTCCCTCCTTTCCTTCTTTCTTTCCTCATACTTCTACTAATTACCTCTACTTTTTCTCCCTTTTATTCTGAGCCGTGTGGATGAAAGGCTCTTGGTGCTCCAGCCAGGAGTCAGGGCTCAGCCTCTGAGGTAGGAGAGCCAACTTCAGGACACTGGTCAACAAGAGACCTCCCAGCTCCACATAATATGAAACGGCGAAAATCTCCCAGAGATCTCCATCTTAACACCAGCAACCAGCTTCACTCAACGACCAGCAAGCCACAGTGCTGGACAACCTATGCCAAATAACTAGCAAAACAGGAACACAACACAACCCATTAGCAGAGAGGCTGCCTAAAATCATAATAAGGCCACAGACACCCCAAAACACACCACCAGACGTGAACCTGCCCACTAGAGAGACAAGATCCAGCCTTATCCACCACAACACAGGCACTAGTCCCCTCCACCAGGAAGCCTACACAACCCACTGAACCAACCATAGCCACTGGAGACAGACATCAAAAACAGCGGGAACTACGAACCCAGAGTCTGCAAAAAGGAGACCCCAAACACAGTAAGATAAGCAAAATGAGAAGACAGAAAAACACACAGCAGATAAAGGAGCAAGATAAAAATGCACCAGACCTAACAAATGAAGAGGAAATAGCCAGTCTACTAGAAAAGGAATTCAGAATAATGATGGTAAGGATGATCCAAAATCTTGGAAATAGAATGGACAAAATGCAAGAAACAGTTAACAAGGACCTAGAAGAAATAAAGATGAAACAAGCAACGATGAACAACACAATAAATGAAATTAAAAGTACTCTAGATGGGATCAATAGCAGAATAACTGAGGCAGAAGAACGGATAAGTGACCTGGAAGATAAAATAGTGGAAATAACTACTGCAGAGCAGAATAAAGAAAAAAGAATGAAAAGAACTGAGGACAGTCTCAGAGACCTCTGGGACAACATTAAACGCACCAACATTCGAATTATAGGGGTTCCAGAAGAAGAAGAGAAAAAGAAAGGGACTGAGAAAATATTTGAAGAGATTATAGTTGAAAACTTCCCTAATATGGGAAAGGAAATAGTTAATCAAGTCCAGGAAGCACAGAGAGTCTCATACAGGATAAATCCAAGGAGAAATACGCCAAGACACATATTAATCAAACTGTCAAAAATTAAATACAAAGAAAGCATATTAAAAGCAGCAAGGGGAAAACGACAAATAACACATAAGGGAATCCCCATAAGGTTAACAGCTGATCTCTCAGCAGAAACCCTACAAGCCAGAAGGGAGTGGCAGGACATACTGAAAGTGATGAAGGAGAAAAACCTGCAGCCAAGACTACTCTACCCAGCAAGGATCTCATTCAGATTTGATGGAGAAATTAAAACCTTTACAGACAAGCAAAAGCTGAGAGAGTTCAGCACCACCAAACCAGCTTTACAACAAATGCTAAAGGAACTTCTCTAGGCAAGAAACACAAGAGAAGGAAAAGACCTATAATAACAAGCCCAAAACAATTTAGAAAATGGGAATAGGAACATACATATCGATAATTACCTTAAATGTAAATGGACTAAATGCTCCCACCAAAAGACACAGATTAGCTGAATGGATACAAAAACAAGACCCTTATATATGCTGTCTACAAGAGACCCACTTCAGACCTAGAGACACATACAGACTGAAAGTAAGGGGATGGAAAAAGATATTCCATGCAAATGGAAACCAAAAGAAAGCTGGAGTAGCAATTCTCATATCAGACAAAATAGACTTTAAAATAAGGACTATTAGAAGAGACAAAGAAGGACACTACATAATGATCAAGGGATTGATCCAAGAAGATATAACAATTGTAAATATTTATGCACCCAACATAGGAGCACCTCAATACATAAGGCAAATACTAACAGCCATAAAAGGGGAAATCGACAGTAACACATTCATAGTAGGGGACTTTAACACCCCACTTTCACCCATGGACAGATCATCCAAAATGAAAATAAATAAGGAAACACAAGCTTTAAATGATACATTAAACAAGATGGACTTAATTGATATTTATAGGACACTCCATCCAAAAACAACAGAATACACATGTTTCTCAAGTGCTCATGGAATATTCTCCAGGATAGATCATATCCTGGATCACAAATCAAGCCTTGGTAAATTTAAGAAAATTGAAATTGTATCAAGTATCTTTTCTGACCACAACGCCATGAGACTAGATATCAATTACAGGAAAAGATCTATAAAAAATACAAACACATGGAGGCTAAACAATACACTACGTAATAATGAAGTGATCACTGAAGAAATCAAAGAGGAAATCAAAAAATACCTAGAAACAAATGACAATGGAGACACAATGACCCAAAACCTATGGGATGCAGCAAAAGCAGTTCTAAGGGGTAAGTTTATAGCAATACAAGCCCACCTTAAGAAGCAGGAAACATCTCGAATAAACAACCTAACCTTGCACCTCAAGCAATTAGAGAAAGAAGAACAAAAAAACCCCAAAGCTAGCAGAAGGAAAGAAATCATAAAAATCAGATCAGAAATAAATGAAAAAGAAATGAAGGAAACAATAGCAAAGATCAATAAAACTAAAAGCTGGTTCTTTGAGAAGATAAACAAAATAGATACACCACTAGCCAGACTCATCAAGAAAAAAAGAAAGAAGACTCAAATCAATAGAATTAGAAATGAAAAAGGAGAGGTAATAACTGACACTGCAGAAATAAAAGAGATCATGAGAGATTACTACAAGCAACTCTCTGCCAATAAAATGGACAATCTGGAAGAAATGGACAAATTCTTAGAAATGCACAACCTGCAAAGACTGAATCAGGAAGAAATAGAAAATATGAACAGACCAATCACAAGCACTGAAATTGAAGCTGTGATTAAAAATCTTCCAACAAACAAATGCCCAGGACCAAATGGCTTCACAGGTGAATTCTATCAAACATTTAGAGAAGAGCTAACACCTATCCTTCTCAAACTCTTCCAAAATATAGCAGAGGGAGGAACACTCCCAAACTCATTCTACGAGGCCACCATCACCTTGATACCAAAACCAGACAAGGATGTCACAAAGAAAGAAAACTACAGGCCAATAGCACTGATGAACATAGATGCAAAAATCCTCAACAAAATACTAGCAAACAGAATCCAACAGCACATTAAAAGGATCATACACCATGATCAAGTGGGGTTTATTCCAGGAATGCAAGGATTCTTCAATATACGCAAATCTATCAATGTGATAAACCTTATTAACAAATTGAAGGAGAAAAACCATATGATCATCTCAATAGATGCAGAGAAAGCTTTTGACAAAATTCAACACCCATTTATGATTAAAACCCTGCAGAAAGTAGGCATAGAGGGAACTTTCCTCAACATAATAAAGGCCATATATGACAAGCCCGCAGCAAACATCATCCTCAATGGTGAAAAATTGAAAGCATTTCCACTAAGATCAGGAACAAGACAAGGTTGCCCACTCTCACCACTCTTATTCAACATAGTTTTGGAAGTTTTAGCCACAGCAATCAGAGAAGAAAAGGAAATAAAAGGAATCCAAATCGGAAAAGAAGTAACGCTGTCACTGTTTGCAGATGACATGATACTATACATAGAGAATCCTAAAGATGCTACCAGAAAACTACTGGAGCTAATCAATGAATTTGGTAAAGTGGCAGGATACAAAATTAATGCACAGAAATCTCTGGCATTCCTATATACTAATGATGAAAAATCTGAAAGTGAAATCAAGAAAACACTCCCATTTACCATTGCAACAAAAAGAATAAAATATCTAGGAATAAACCTACCTAAGGAGACAAAAGACCTGTATGCAGAAAATTATAAGACACTGATGAAAGAAATTAAAGATGATACAAATAGATGGAGAGATATACCATGTTCTTGGATTGGAAGAATCAACATTGTGAAATGACTCTACTACCCAAAGCAATCTATAGATTCAATGCAATCCCTATCAAACTACCACTGGCATTTTTCACAGAAGTAGAACAAAAAATTTCGCAATTTGTATGGAAACACAAAAGACCCCGAATAGCCAAAGCAATCTTGAGAACGAAAAAAGGAACTGGAGGAATCAGGCTCCCTGACTTCAGACTATACTACAAAGCTACAGTTATCAAGACGGTATGGTACTGGCACAAAAACAGAAAGATAGATCAATGGAACAGGACAGAAAGCCCAGAGATAAACCCACGCACATATGGACACCTTATTTTTGATAAAGGTGGCAGGAATGTACAGTGGAGAAAGGACAGCCTCTTCAATAAGTGGTGCTGGGAAAACTGGACAGGTACATGTAAAAGTATGAGATTAGAACACTCCCTAACACCATACACAAAAATAAGCTCAAAAAGGATTAAAGACCTAAATGTAAGGCCAGAAACTATCAAACTCTTAGAGGAAAACATAGGCAGAACACTCTATGACATAAATCACAGCAAGATCCTTTCTGACCCACCTCCTAGAGTAATGGAAATAAAAACAAAAATAAACAAATGGAACCTAATGAAACTTCAAAGCTTTTGCACAGCAAAGGAAACCATAAACAAGATGAAAAGACAACCCTCAGAATGGGAGAAAATATTTGCAAATGAAGCAACTGACAAAGGATTAATCTCCAAAATTTACAAGCAGCTCATTCAGCTCAATAACAAAAAACAAACAACCCAATCCAAAAATGGGCAGAAGACCTAAATAGACATTTCTCCAAAGAAGATATACAGACTGCCAACACACACATGAAAGAATGCTCAACATCATTAATTATTAGAGAAATGCAAATCAAAACTACAATGGGATATCATCTCACACCAGTCAGAATGGCCATCAACAAAAAATCTAGAAACAATAAATGCTGGAGAGGGTGTGGAGAAAAGGGAACACTCTTGCACTGCTGGTGGGAATGTGAATTGGCTCAGCCACTATGGAGAACAGTATGAAGGTTCCTTAAAAAACTACAAATAGAACTACCATATGACCCAGCAATCCCACTACTGGGCATATACCCTGAGAAAACCAAAATTCAAAAAGAGTACTAAAATGTTCATTGCAGCTCTATTTACAATAGCCCGGAGATGGAAACAACCTAAGTGTCCATCATCGGATGAATGGATAAAGAAGATGTGGCACATATATACAATGGAATATTACTCAGCCATAAAAAGAAACGAAATTGAGCTATTTGTAATGAGGTGGATAGACGTAGAGTCTGTCATACAGAGTGAAGTAAGTCAGAAAGAAAAAGACAAATACCGTATGCTAACACATATATATGGAATTTAAGAAAAAAAAATGTCATGAAGAACCTAGGGGTAAGGCAGGAATAAAGACGCAGACCTCCTAGAGAACGGACTTGAGGTTATGGGGAGGGGGAAGGGTGAGCTGTGACAGGGCGAGTGAGTCACAGACATATACACACTAACAAACGTAGTAAGGTAGATAGCTAGTGGGAAGCAGCCGCATGGCACAGGGATATTGGCTCGGTGCTTTGTGACAGCCTGGAGGGGTGGGATAGGGAGGGTGGGAGGGAGGGAGACGCAATAGAGAAGACATATGGGAACATATGTTTATGTATGACTGATTCACTTTGTTATAAAGCAGAAACTAACACACCATTGTAAAGCAATTATACCCCAATAAAGATGTTAAAAAAAAAACAAAAACTATAGGCCATCAATGATTCTGCAGCTATGAATACACAGATTATGAAGATTTTAATTTTGATTCCTCTACGATTCCCACATCAGATCTAAAACCAGGAGAATTATGACTAATAGAAGTCAACAACCAAGTAGTATAGAGCTAGTCATCGAATATTAGTTTCAACTGAAAATGTTTTACACTCATGAGCTATACCTTCTTTAGGTCTAAAAACAGCTGCTATCCCAGGGTGCCTAAATTAAGGAACTCTAATCTCGACAGGACCAGGCCTATGCTGTGGACAATAATCAGTATTAGTTGTTTTCCTGTGTTCAAAGACAGGACAGAGGGAGACGGCTGAGACGTGGGGTGAATTCAGAGCCCATGGTGGATGCCCTCTCCAAGCTCCAGGATAGGAATGGGGCCTCTGGGGTCCCAGGCCACCCACCACACCCTCCTGAGCGGGATCTTGGGAACATTCTGTGTCGGTGATGAGGTGGTCCGAACACTAGTCATGGCCCTGACGCTGCGTCCTATGAGGGCCCCATGCTCTTGGGATCATGCCCCACACTGTGGGTCTGCCCTGTAGGGTCCTTCCTGCCGCAGAAGCAGAGACCCCCCAGCAAGCAGCCCCGTCCCCAACAGGCAGGAAGAGGGCAGGGGAGCAGGGCACCAGAGGAATCTCACTCAGACACCAGCATCCTAGGGGTGCCAGCGGGGACAGCCATTACACAGATGAGGCACAGCTCAAGGGACGGGGCCAGAGGGCCCCACAGGCGACTGGTCAGGTCCCAGCTCATCTGTGCCCCGGACACCCTGTCCCTAAATGCAGATTCTTCAGATGCAAACAGGCAGACCTTCAGACTGAAAGTCAGCTCTTCCAAAATGACCCCTCAGCAAACACTGCAGGATTCCACTCATATGGGGGCCCTAGAGTCGACAACTCATGGACCGAAGTGGACGGCGGTGCTGGGGCTGCAGGAGCGGGTGGGCAGTGAGACTTTCATGGTTGTGGAACTTTGGTTTTACAAGATGAAAAGTTCTAGGATGGTGGTGATGGCTCCACAAGGTGAACGCACCTGATGCCTTGGAAATGTGCACTTAAAATGGTGACGATGGTAAAGGGTGTGTGATGTGTGTTTTATTTCACTTAAAATAAAATTTTTAAGTGATGTCTTGTTAATTGAGATTCCAATTCGACTCCCCTTTACACAAATGGGTGAGGCCCAAGCACCGTCCTCCACCTCTGGGGCCATCGTTGTACCCTCACATGGCACGTGGGGGACCATTCTTAGGCGCCTAGTCTGTGCTGAGCTGTGTCCAGGGGAACCCAGACAGCGGTGATCCCCATGGTTTGGATATGATATATGATATGCTGTGATAATATGATACCACTGAGGGTTGCCACTCAGCAGAACACGGAGCAGCAACCCGCTCAAAGGTACCCGTCTCCATATGAACGTGACAAGATTAAGAGAAGAAAAGGGTCCATAGGTTAATCAGGGCAACACCCTCAATTAAGTTGTTAGAAATCTCAGAAGGGACGAGACACACTGCGGGCAAAGAGCAGATATGGGGTCTCCCCCTGCACACGAGACTGACCCATACAGATGGGGTGAGACCCACACAATCCCGACCCTGCACCTGGGGACACACAATCACAGTCTCCAGGGTGACCTCACCTCCCCAGACCCTGCACCTGGGGTCACACGTCCACACTCACCAGGGTGACCCCACCTCCTCGGACCCCACACCTTGGGGTCACACGTCCCCTTGGTCAGGACACCATGGCTGTGCTGGCTGAGCCCCCAACGTGGGAAGGAGCTGGGTCCCCGGGCCCTCCTGGGACTGTAGAAAGAAGTGTAGGGTCCATCTCCTCCCCCCACGCCAGTCCCAGAGAAGTCAGTCCCCTCCTCTTTTCATTTGTGTTCCATGTGATTTTCATTGTTTTTAAAACTTTCATGCTAAAGTTGAACACACTACCTTGGTTCAGACAGGCTTGGCCCTTGGCTCTCTCTCAGGTGTTGAGAAAACTCATGAGACAGCAGCACTGAAAGAGGAGGGGCAGGTCTAGACTCTGCTGAGCAGAGATGGTCGGCTGGAAGGCGATCACAGGGGCACATCTCATCTGCTGCCCATCGGCCTTAAGCCACGATCCACGTGCCCAGCAGTCAACTCACCAGGTAATCCTGCCTCTCTCCTCACTCTGTGTGTGCTGGTGAACTGGAATAATTACCACAGAGCACACCCGAGGAGTCTCCATGAGCCCCAGGTAAAGTGAACCTCACAGGGGTAAGGACCAAGGTCCCTACCACAGCACTGACCCCGGGGAGGGCCATGAACCACACTCAGAGCAGAGGCTGTTACTGAGACAAGCCCGCCTCAGCTCCAGACCCCAGACATTTGAGCACTGACATTCAGACACAGGCACGGAGCTTCCCAGAACTAAGGCCAGGCCTGGTGTCTACCTAGATCTCCACATCCCCCCTGAGGCTCCCAGGACTGAGGCCAGGCCTGGTGTCTACCTAGAGCTCCACATCCCCCCTGGGGCTCCCAGGACTGAGGCCAGGCCTGGTGTCTACCTAGAGCTCCACATCCCCCCTGGGGCTCCCAGGACTGAGGCCAGGCCTTGTCTCTACCCAGGTCTCCACGTCCGCCCTGAAGCTCCCAGGACTGAGGCCAGGCCTGGTGTCTACCCAGAGCTCCACATCCGCCCTGAAGCTCCCAGGACTGAGGCCAGGCCTGGTGTCTACCCAGGTCTCCACGTCCGCCCTGAAGCTCCCAGGACTGAGGCCAGGCCTGGTCTCTAGCCAGGTCTCCATGTCCTAGTGCACACAGAACACAGTCAGGTCTAAATGTTCTCGTTGCAGACAGCATATGGTCAGATCTAAGCATATTCAGTATAGACAGAACACGGGAAGGTCTAAATCTACTGTGTAGACAGAACTTGGCCAGCTTTAAACTAGCTTAGGGCTGCTTTCCCAGGAGGCAGGTCACACACGTGGGGTCTCTCATCTCTGGACAGGGGCTCACCCTCTTGTGGGAACCAGGATGTAAATATCTTGGAAAACGTCAGACTCCACACTTCTCCCACATCAGGAAGCTGAACAAAATCTTTCTGTCATCAAACATTTCAACGTGTGAAACAAAAACGATACCAATTTCTCTGGCCACATGATGGCCAGGATCCTGGAGTAAGCCAGGAACTTCTTGTAGTGCAGCCCAGTATCCTGCAAGGACAGACCAGCAGCGGCCTGATTCCAGCGCCCTGGGCGCCTATCAGGAGGCGGCCGCACTGGAAGCCCAGGCAGGACAGTCCATCCCGCCATCTGATTGCAGGTGGAGCACATTCAGGGCAGCCGAGAGCACCACACTCTGGTCCTGCTTCCCAGCAGCAGGGAGGGCTGATGGCTCCTAGTCAGGTGGCTTCGTGCACCAGGGATGATGCCCAGTGTGTACCTTGCTGTCTCTGAAGGAAGAACAGGGGGAAGAGGTTGGGGCACAGAGGCCATCCAAGTGGAGAACAAATGGATAAACCCTCCTGTCTGGGCGTCGGGACCCTCCGAGGAAAGAGGCGCTAGCCCCATCCAAATTGGGGAACACAGGAGCTAACTTCAGGCCCTGGAGGTCAGGGCAACAGGAGGGGTGCACCCTGGCCCTGGCCGGGTTCTCCAACTGTGACTTGTAGCTTAAAGGGGACCTGGGGCAGATGACTGAATGTAATGGGGGCCTCAGGTGGACCCTGAATGGGACTTAATGAAGGTGTGAAGGACTTTACTGAGACAGTTACAGCAAGCAGAAGACAGACTCTGTGTTAGGACATTCTGCTCCATTCGTTTAAATGCCCGAGATCCATGACCTTTACATGGCTACACAAGGTCATCTGAGCAGATGCGTGCTGACGTATTTGGGGCCCAATTCAGCCTGTAATCAACTTGCAAGTGGTTCTGGCAAACACACACAGGTGTACACACATGCGTGCACAGGCACACACACTAACGTATGCACGTGCACAGCACAAATATATGCATACACTAGCACATGAACACACATGCACACGCATACACAGCACACATATGCCCATGCACACACTAACGAGTGTGTGCAAATGCACAGATGCCCCTACACACGCACATGCGCAGCACATGTATACACACATGCACAGGCATAGCACACACACAGGGAATAAATACTATGAAGTATTAATTCCCGAAAATAGTGAAGCTCATATGTATTTTTCCCTTTTTCTTAGCTTTGATGTTTTTCAAAATAAAAAGTTTAAGAAAAAGTTAATGGTAAATAACTTTTGATTCATAGGACTTTCTGAAGTTATTCCACAAATATTTATGATGTGAGAAATTAATGTACATATTACTTGTGTCCACTGATGGATGAATGGAGAAGCAAACCATGGTCCATCCATACAATGGAATGCTCTTCAGCCTAAAAAGGAAGGCAGTTCTGACACAGGCTGCAGTAGGGATGAACCTTGAGGGCATTATGCTCAGTGACATAAGCCAGACACAAAAGAACAAATGATGTTTGATTCTACTCATACAGGCCCCTAGAGCCGTCGGATCCATAGAGACAGAAAGTAGGATGGTGGGTTCCAGAGGCAAGGGAGGGGAATGGGGAGTTAGTGTTTAATGGGAACAGTTTCAGTTTTGCAAGATGAAAAAGTTTGGAGATGGCTGGTGGTCATGGTTACACAACAGTATGAACTATTTCATGACCTCAAAATGTGCACTTAAATGGTTAAGATGGTAAATTTTACGTTATGTGTATTTGACCACAATTTTTAAAACTTTTAAAAAAAACAACAGGAAATAGTCCATGAATGCAACAAGATGCACAACTTTACTAATAACCCAGGGAATTAAAACCATTAGAAAAAACTATGCCTACACGTACCAGACCGGCAAACATGAAAGACACTGTATCAACTATCAGCAGGATGTGGAGCAATGGAAAGCCTAATACTTTCCATTGTATTGGCGAGGATGCACCCACTTCTGAAACAATCCGGCCTCAGACAGTGAAATCCGTGCACACAGGGACCTACAGTGCTGCGCCCAGTTAAATACACACCCCCGAGCACCGCACCAGGACACACAGACATGGACTACACAGCCACAGGAGCTAGAGCCAAAACCAACCTGAAGGCCATCACAACTGGATACAGAAATGAACTATGCACGCTCATACGAAGGAATTCCACAGTAATTATGTTTTAAAGTTACTAAAAACTATAACAATTATTTAAAAAAACTATATCCACAAGATGAAAGACTCTCATGGATACAATGTTGAGCCACCACGAGCTACAAAGCAACACGCGCAGTAAACCTGTGTACAGAGCCGGGAACCAGGCACAGCTGGGCTGCCTTATTTATGGATGCGTGCCTGGGGGTACACTCTGAGGACAAGATTACTGTCACAGGATTGGGAGAACAGCTGCCTCAGCGTGGGGACGAGGCTTGACAAGGGAAGGGTACTCCTGGGTGCCCACTCGTCATGTTCTATCCCTTGATCTTTCTGATTATTCTTTACTTGTATATATAAAAAAATTCTTTTTTTTTTCCCTTTGGCTACACCGCATGGCTTATGGAATCTTAGTTCCCCAACCAGGGATTGAACCTGTGCCCTCAGCAGTGAAAGCGCAAGTCCTAACCACTGGATCACCAGGGAATTCCTTACATGCATATAACATAATTCTTAATATTAAAGTTTATCATTTTTGTTTATAAAGAACGGAGGCCTGCTTCTCCCAGGGAAGCAAAGGAGGATGGTTTCTACCAGTGAAATCCCGATGCCGTGGCTTCTTCAACCATCAAGCCTGATGGCAACTCCTGTGAGTGGGGCATTGGGGCCACGACGCTCAGAAGGAGGCTCTGGGACCTCAGTCCTGGGTCCCGGCCTCCGAGGAGCCCACCCCTCCCAGTCAAACCTCTCGGTCATTGTGTGCATGACGCCCTTGCTTTCGTTGCTCTGGCACAGTTCGGCTGTCACCGTTGCTGGGAGAGAAAGAAGAAATGTGCAGATGCAAGAAGCGGGCTTCAAGCTGACCCACCTCCTGCTACGGAGCTGACGCCACCGTTTCTAAGAGAGGACGGCGGGCCCACAGAATGCAGCCTCACCGGCTGAGGTCTAACCATGCCAGGGCCCGCGTGTCTGACGCCACGGGGAGAATTCCATGAGGTGCCCCCAGCCTGCCTGGTTGGACGTAACGGGGCTTTCAGACACGCGGGTTCTGTCTGACCCCACAAAACTGGAGGCCTCCAGGTTGTCACCTTTGATAACTGCGTTGAGATTTAATTCCCACACCACGCAATTCATCCATTTTAAGTATAAAGCTCAGCGGTGTTGTATATACTCACAGGGTTGTGCAACCGTCGACACAATCCATTACAGAACATTTCCACTGTCTCCTCCAAACGCCCACCCCTCAGAGGTCACCCCACATTCCCCACAGCCCCGGCATAACTAATCCACTTTCTGCCTCTATGGATTTGGCTGTTCTGTGTGTTTCGTGTACATGGAGCAACACACTAATTGTCCGTTTGCGTCCGGCTTCTCTCGCTGAGCATCATGTTTTTGAGGCTCATCCGTGTTATAGCCTGTGTCAGTGCTTCACTCCTTTTCATGGCTGAGTAATATTCACTCCCTCTGCTTTTAACTCTATAATTATGACTCCCTGCCCACACTGCATAGGGCTGATGAGAAGTTTACCTTCCATTATTCTTGGGGCATAACCTGCACTTTTAACCAACACCCAGAGGTCCTGTGCAGAGGCCGAAAGCCCAGCCCTACCTGGTGCACAGACACTCCATGTGACCAGATCCCAGGAGGAAGGGTAAGATGGTCCTGCATGTTTAGGGGGCCAGCGCCCTATGGTCTCATGTGCAAACACCTCGCTGGTCAGCGTCCTGCGAGAGCTGTCCCCAGGGCACCGTGCGGGGGACACAGAAGGGTCAGGGGTCACGGCACCACCTTTATTTCAGGCCCACTCATGGCGACTGTCTACTTGGAAAGGACTGAGGCTCCAGGGGAGGGTCCTTCCTGCCTCTTCCAGCTTCTGGGGCCTCCAAGAGTCCCTGGACTTGTGGTTGCATCCCTCCCACCTCTGTCTCCGTCTTCATGTGGCTTCTCCTCTGTGTGTCTCCTCTCATGTTATAAGGACACAGTCACACAGGATTAGGGCCACCATAATGCCCTTGTATTACCTACTTACAAAACCAGGTCCTACTTCCAAATGGGGTCACGTCCTGAGGCCCTGGGGTCAAGATGTGGATGACTCTTTCAATGGGGGGTACACAATCCCCCTTCACTCTGAAATAACAGATCCCACAGGACTGGTGTCCTTATCAGAAGAGGATAACAGGACACAGACACAAGGTGCACACCCAGGACCACTCTCAAGCGTATCTCACCCAGGTCCCATCCCTGGCTTCAACCTTGGTCCCATCCTTGCTGGGCCTGCACAGCTGAGTCTCAGCAAGAATCCTGCTGAGTCCGTGGAGAAATGACGGCACCAGAACACACCACCCCAGAATGTGCTTCTTTGGCATGTGGGTAACTTTGATCTAAAGGCTACTGAGAAGCAGCAGATGTAAGAAAAGCTCTAGGTCAGGGCACAAGCTTTCCTCCTGCGAAGGAAATTCATTTACGGAGGAGACGCCCACTGAACAAACCTCACTAAACATGCTTGTTCACCATGGTTTCCTGGCTGCCTTTCTGTAACTTACTCCCCTGAAAAGAAGCCCAAACCCCTTTCTTTGAACAGTCCAAGATGGGTGACCAGCCCAAGTTCTATTCACCCTTGGGGTGATCATCACCGGTTGCCCCCGTGTGTATGTGTGACACCATGAACGCTTCTGTGAACCAACATCATCCTAATGAACTTGTATGTGTCTTTCTCTTGTTGATCTGTCCTTGGCCAGTCTTGTGCATGGGGCCCCAGCTGGAGAAGGGGCAGAGGAAAGATGCTCTTTCCTCCTGTGCAGAGGACCCTCCCTCGATATCTGGTCACCCCAGATACCAGGTCACCCCAGATATCTGATCGGTTCCTCATCCCCCACCTCCCCTAGGTAATGCCTGACTGCAAGGATTCTGGTAGGTCAGTTTAGTCAGAACCCCCGCCGACCCCCGATGTCTACTCTTAGCAAGTGTCCGTCGTGACCCCTTCATTCTGCTCATCAATTGTAAACCCCTTGCCCTCGGGGGATTCAGGATGGAGTCCAGTTCTATGCAGGGGCTTCTTTTCCCCCATTGCAATAGCTCCTGAATAAAATCTGTTTTTGCTGCTTTGATCACCATCTGGCTCAGGTTCTAATTGAAAGAGGACACAGGAGGAAGAGAAGATGTCTGTCTACACGCCAAGGAGGGAGACCTCAGGAGAAACAACTCTGCCCACACCTAGACCTCAGAGCTCTAGCCTCCAAAACCCGTGCGACAATAAACGGCTGTTGTTTAACCACCCGGTCTGCGGTGTCTGTTATGGTAGCCCCAGGAAACTCAGACACCATTCTCTATGGAGAAGTGGTGAAGAGCTGGGTTTGCATCTGAGCTCCACCAGTCACCCCAGCATCCATGCCTCAATTTCTCACCTGTAAAATGGGATTGGTAATAGTGCCCATCTCACAGGGTTGGAGGGTGGATTCCGTGAGCTAAAGCGTGTGAGGAGCTCAAAACTGAGGTTCACGATAACCATGCAGTGTGTTGGTCATCACCCCGACATTCTGGACCCTCTCCTCTGAGGGGGAAGAGTTCCCTCTAGTCTGGGGGAGGCCCATGCACCAGGACCGTCTCCAGCTGTTAGAAACTCTCTGTATAGCTGAAAAGGATCAGAATTTGCCACCCCAAACACACCACTTTGGCATAAGGGTCATTTTGAGCCAAAGGCAATTGAGAAGCAGTAAAAAGAAAAACTCTGCCCTTCCCCATCTGCCTTATCCCTTTGTGAGGATGTGCCCCTCCGTCTCCTGTACCAGGAAGGGGAGAAGAAATCTTATCACCTGAGAAGGTTCTGACTTCAGTCTGCGGAACAAACCTCACTAAATCATCTTTGTCTTCCATTATTTCCCATTTATTTACCGTCCCACAACTTACTGCCATTAGAAGCTGAAACCTGTTTTCCTTTGTCTTGTCACTTCTCTACTAACTTATCACACTTGGTTAAAATGGCGCATAAGTCTCTAAGTCTGTCTCTTTGGGTCTCCACTTCTTTTTTGTGAATGGCTCTTTACACAGACATAATAAACCTTTTGCTCCTGTTAATCTGTCATTTGTCAGTTTAATTTGCTGATCTCTGGTCCAGAACATAAGCAGTAGAGGAAAAGTTTTTCCACCCCTACAGGGCACTGAGCACACCAACAGCCAACCCCCCCATTGGTTCTTACTCTGCCTCAGCAGCAGCAGAGACCCCATACCTCTCCCCATCTATGAAAGGTACGCAACTAGCACCCCGCCTCCGTCTTCCCTCGCAGCCTGTCCTGTGGCTCTCTCAGCTCACGCCCTGTCTCACAAATGCCCACCCCCTGGGAGTGAGCATGGAACCACAGACCACTGGGGGCATTCGACACTCAGACAGCAGGTGTCCAGGTGGCTGGAGCTAGACTCTGCCACGCAGCACACATGGGAGTGAGTGCATCCTCGTGCCATCCAGCCACGATGGCCCCACACATTCCCCCACACAGGTCTCAGGCCAGGGCTCAGACCCCCAAACCCCACCCTCAGGACTCTGCAGTGTGGGATGACTGCACCACAGGGCCCCCATGTGGGAGTATGCTCAGCTCTGACATAGGGACACACACCTCTGCTGTCCTTATTAGGAGAACAGGGGTGGGTCTGCACCGCTCCCAACCACCCACCCTGTCACACCCCCTTCGCAGCCAAATGGAGTACTGACCCTCCTAGATCCTATTCCAGTTGGGCCAGGTCTCAATGATTCCAAACCAAGGGGCTCTGGTGACTCCTGGGATCTCACAGGGATTCCCCATCTTGCTTTCTAAGGGAAAACCACTGAGTTTCAAATGAAGGAAACCAGAACTCATCAACCCAAAATGTGCCCATCTGGCATAAGGATTATTCTGAGCGGAAGGCCACTGAAAACCAGCAGATGCAGGAAAAGCTTTAAGAACAGGGCACATCCAATAAAGATGTTAAAAAAGAAGAAAAGAAAAGAAAAAGAACAGGGCGCACAAGCTTTTCTCCGTAGAGGAAATTCACCTTATAAAGGAAATGCCCACTTGTAGCGACCTCTCCTTCTCCCATAGCTGGAAGAGGAGGCATCTTAACAATTCTCATCAATGGACACAGCACCGACTTGAATCTGCATCACAAACGCCACTAAACCCCCTTGTTCACCGCGCTTTCCCGGCTGCCTTTCCAGGCTGCCTTTCCATAACTTACTCTCCCCAAACCCCTTCCCTTTGTCCAGTCCAAGATGGTATTTAAGTCCTCAATTCTCACTGCCCCCTTGAGTAATATTTCTTCATAAACTTCCACATGGACATATGTCATGTGATCTTTCATTCTCTTGTTAGTCTGTCTTTTCTCAGTTTTTTTTTTTCTTAGTTTAACTTCTGGGTTCCAGGCACTGAACCCGGAAGGGGAAAGGGCACTGGAAGTGGCTGCCACCCATCGTGAAAGCCATATTGGAATCTTCAAGAATGGCGTGAGCGGGTTGTTAAACACAGCTAGTGTTAGAAATTAACTTACCCTACAGTTGAATACACTATATGAAGAATAAAGGCAGCAAATTCTAAAAACTCACCACTATCACTGTAGACTTCGCTGGCTACGTAATGCATCTGCTACTGTCTCTGCTCGGGCTCTTACTCCCTCCCACCCATAGTGTGTGTGGTGGAAACGTTCGCTGGGGTTCTTCCCAACTCCGCTTTCAGGAACATCACATTGGAAACTTGAAACTGGCCACCGTGGGGATATCTACACCACAGAAATGGCAAATGCCAGTCTTGGTTGATTGTTTTGTTGATGGTCTAGACTTAGAAAGTGATGGGGAAAGTGTGACACGTGCAGACCAGATGCACAGGTGTGTGTCTGCGGTGCTGCATTGTAATGACTGAGAGAATATTCTTCCACATCCGAAACCCAGGATGCGATTCAGTAGAGGCTGTTGACATCACGGAGGAAAAAATGAGGTTCAGCTCAATTGGGTTCGTAGTGTTATTCCTTAATTACAAGAAAATACCAAGGAATGTTTGTGACGTCAGGACCACTCTCACCCGTCAATTGGGGGACCACGCGTGGCTGGGAAATGGGAGCTGAGCAAACATCCACAAAAGCATCCGTGAGGCCCCAGGTTCTCTGGAATCTACACCAGAGTCCTAGCTACTAGTGTATCTGGTGAATTGTGTACTATACAGCCTGTGTATCAGTTTAGCTAATAAACATATATGCCCATATACGCACCTTTTGGGGGAGCCCGTTGACAACAGGATTGTGTGTTATGTTATTACATGATATCAGCGTATTATCACCTTTGTTATCTGTGTACCACTGTCCTTCACATCAGCTTTTAAACTGTGCACACATGCTGGTTCTTTTCCCTGGAGAGCCAGGTCCTGCCCATTGGCCAGCATGCCCCTGCCCTTGACCCTGTCACCACCTCTGATGGAACCTGGACCCTGAAACACCAGCTCGACTTGCACCCAAGACATAAGTGTCCAGGGGTATGGATTTTCTAGACTTTCACCTCAATTCCACGACTTGCCGAATTGGATAAACACAGCCATTTTGCACACTCGGATGTCAGTGAGGGCAGCGGGCAGAGCTCCTACGAGACGGAGGAGGAGGAACACAGCGTGTCCAACTGGCAGGTCCACAGTGACGGCTGTGGTGAAGCCAGGCGCGGTTCTCACAAGAGAAGCAGACAAGGATGCTGTGCTCTAGCACGTCCGCATCTGGGCACCATCACTGCAGGAGGGAGGATCGCCTTAAGAGACCTCAGCCTCACTCAGGCCTGAGTGAATGAAGGAATGAACAAATGAAGGAAGGAAAGGGCAGTGACCCAGCAAGGGGTCCACAGGGACCCCAGCCCCTTTGCCAGAGAAAGTCCAGAGTCACTCCCAATAGGGAGCTCACCTGACACTTGCATTGCAGGCCCTTGACACATACTCCTTGACCCCAACCATGAGTCTGTTCAGAGTGAATGAACAAACATCACCCCCAGATACAGTCACAGGAGCCCCTACATTTAAGGTCACCCCCGTACCTTATAGGCACACAGACACTTCTACCTACAAGATTCAGTGTTCCTCCAAGAAAATCCAGCTAAAACATGAACCTGAAAATGGAGAGATCCCCCTCCCTGTACCTACCTCGTACCTCCCCTAGGCCCTCCGATCTGTTCAGCGTCCTCAGGGGCACACACCTAGTCAATCTGCCGTAGCTGTTCCAGAAGTGGGAGTGGTGGTGGTCATTGCTCCATTACTAGCATGTTGCTTTGCAATTTTAATCCTCGACAAAGTAAAATAATTCCTGGGGCCTCATCTACATTGAGACAGAACAGAAACACCCATCCACAGTGCAGACGAATTCACAAAGCAGGCTGGGGAACTCAGTTCCCACACAGCCCACCTGGGACTCAACACTGGGCAGTGTAAGGGCAAATCTAAATTCAAATCTCGTGTCTTAATTCCCCCTTGAGAATAAGGGAAGACTCTTCCCCTTCCCCTTTCTTAAGACATTTGCTTTAGAAAATGTGGGGATTCCTTCTCTGTCTCTTTGAAGTGTATGAACATCTTTTAAAGGCTGAACACGCCTCTGACACTATCACAGCTCAGAATGTTTCCTGCAGGTCTGGGCATATCTCTGAAATGTGATGGAGAAGGACATGCCTATCTCCTGGCTCCTGGGAGTAGAGGCCTGGCTCCAAACACAGAACCATCTCCTTCATGAAAAAAATCAGTGACTTTTTATCCAGGACCATGGGTGGAGAAGGGTGAGACTCTTCCGTCTCCGTAGCCTCTCAGTGGGCCACCCATGATGCCCTGGGATGCGCGCCCCACTGTGCTTTCACGCTGGTTCCAGAGTAGATGGTGTTTTCTCTCCTGTGTTTGTGGAATGTCCCCCCGCTCCTGTCACAGCCCAGGGTCTGGGTGTTCCCTCCTTCTCCTCACAGGCCGAGGGTCCTTGGGGGTGGGGTGGGGTGAAGACACTGGAACCTTGCTTACTGGGTACTGAGCATCCCTTACCCCCACACTGAAGGGAGTCCTGCTTTAACCGCAATCACCCATTTCCAAGGAGACAGAAACTGTGATTGGTGAGTGGAGCTGTGTCTCCCAAACATGCTGAGGACTTGGTTTCAGAAGCCTCCCTCCACTGCAGACCCTGGGTCTTTACCTGTCGCCCTGCCTGGACCCTGAAATTGCTCTTGAGCCTCTGTGCCTTGGCTTGCCCACCTGTGAGAGGGACAAAGGCCCTCTCGACAATGTTAAAGGTGACCGAGGGTCCAAACCCCCTCACCCTCTGTGTCTGGGCAACGACTTCCTGTGAAGACCCTTCCGCACAAAGACTCAGCTGAGACTCAGGCGCCCCTGTTTCCTGACCAGGCCACACGGACCCAGTCCCTCCCCAGGCTCATCAGCCAGGAGCTGACCCGCTCCTTCCCGGGATCAGTCAGAAGAAGGGCTGGTTACCCACGCGTTCCCCTCCTCCCCAGCCCGAACTGTGGCCACTGCCCGTCCCCTGGGTGGAAGCCCCGCTCAGGGCACCTCCTGAGTCGGGGCTTCTGATCCATGTGCCGTCAGGCCACCTCTCTCGCCAACCCCATGCCTGGGCCTCTTTATACTTGTGTTTACTTGTCTCCATGGAGAAACCTCCTTTGCTCCAACTCTCCAGATGCTTGCAGACTTTGTCGGGAGTTATTCCTATTGTCATAGTCCCCCCTCTAGAGCAACAGTCCTCCTCTGTTTTTATATCCTCTCTCCAAAGTAACAGTACCCCTTTATAGTAACAGTCCTCCTCAACTGTTATATCTCATCACTACAGTAACAGTCCCCCCATAGAGTAATAATACTCCTCTGTTGTCATAGGCCCCCCTCTATAGCAACAGTCCACCCTCTAGAGTAAGTCTTCCTCTCCTGTAATAGTCCCCCTCTACTGTCATGGTCCCCCCTCTATCGTAGTAGTCCCTCCCCCTAGTAGTATACTCTCATCCCCTTGTAATAGTTCCCCTTCCTCCTTGCAATAATTCTTTGAAATAAAAGTCATTGCAAAGGTGACATAGAGCGAAACACTTATTGCAGGGCCCAGGTGTGAGTGGTATAGAGGCCCCTGTGGACGTGTGTCCCCATCATGTAGGGCACCTGTTGGTGTGTCTGTGTTACCATTGTGGGGACACCTGTGGGTGTGCATCTGCATCCCCATCACAGAGGAGACCTGTGCCCCAAACACAAGTCACATGACACTAAGAGTGTCCTGTCCACTCCTGTCCCCATGTCCCCAGACCTCTGTTTCATCAGAATCTGGATCACTTTGTAACAAGTCCCTCATCCTCCCATTTGCCCTCATCTGAGATGGTGGTGGGTTCATCCATGGTGAGGGGAAAATCGTCCCACCACCGTGGACACCAATCCTGTACTTGCCACGCACTCGCCTCCTCCCAGGTGCACAGGTGTGGGTCACTCGTCCTCGCCCTTGACAGCAGATCCCACTTTCTGGTTTCCAAGTACAGATTCAGGTGTGCTCAGCACTAGGGCAAACCCAGAACCGCCCAGGCGAGCCCCACTCCCCAGGTGCAGCTCCAACCTCGAGCCCTGGGACAGCACCCTTGGGAGTAAGCCGCGTGCACCTGTGCACCCTGAAGCCTTCCTCGCTGAGCACTTCCTCAGCTGGATCCACTCCACCCTTTGCCTTCTCAGTCAACATGGGGCTCAGGTGAGCACCAGGAGAGGGCTTCACAAAACACACAGGTTTAGGAGAAGTTAAGGCTCCAGTCCCACTGACCCACCTTGGCCAGGTGAGACACCTGAGCCACCAACCTGTGACTACGCAGGCAGGCTTCTTCTGTCCCCATGCACATCTGCAGGTGGCGACACACACAGTAGACACTCAGGACATAGTTCTCAGGTGAATGAACGGATAGACGTGCACAGAGCCGGCAAACCCACCTGACATTCCTGTTCTCCTCCTCCCCCGGCCCTGAACGCTCAGAGGGCTCCTCAAATGCTTGCTGGGCTCTCTAAATGCTCACCAGGCCCCTGAACACTCACTAGGCCCCCCCGAGGGCTCACTGGGCTCCCCAAACACTCTCCAGGCCCCCCAAATGCTAGCTGGGCTCTCCAAATGCTCACTGGGTCTCCTTAATTCTCACCGCCCCCCCAAATGCTCACTGGGTCCCCCAAACGCTCACGTATACCGACTCGCCCTGATGGCCCTGTCGCCACAGCGTAAGGACAGGAGACCTCAGTCAACAAGCTCTTCCCCAGCCCCAACCTGACCTGCCTACTCGGCCAGCGGCACGGGAGACGGTGGGCTTGTTACAGCTCCGGGAGCTGCAGTCCAGGGGCTCCTGCGGGCTCAGGGCTCTGACCCAGGGGGGCTCCCACCCTCTGTGTGGCGGACACGAGAGTCTGAGAGCGGAGGCTTCCCCCGCGGCCCCGGCCCTCCAGCCCCTCCTGCTGCCCCTCCAGCCGCTGAGGCCTGGCAAGGAAGGAGGAGCTGAGGCCTGGGGGAGTGTGGACCACCCTCGACCCCCACCCCACCCGGAGACTCTGAACTCAGGCAGGGGGTGCTCACCGCGACCTCGGAATCCAGCAGAGTTTCCGGCGGCTCCTCCGACCTCCTCTCGTGTCTCTTCCCGCGGGAGCCTCGGGCTCGCACTCAAATACTCTGAGCCCTGATTGGACGTTAAACACCCACTCCTGTGAGGGTGTGGGAGGAGCCACCTCCCGGAGCTGACGGGCCCAAACCCCAGCAGGGCAGCAAGCCTCGAGCTCCAGAGGGAGCCCGTCTGTGGGGACGGCACTGCCGGACTTGGGGTCCATAGCCTGCGGGGACCAGACCCTTACAGGGGATGTGAGGTCATCTTGACTGTGACCATGGCATCCAGTGGTCAGATGATGGGATATGAAGACATTCTGAGTGTGACCCTGGGGTCCAGTAGTCAGTGGACTGGATGTGAGGATGTCCTGAGTGTGACTTCGGGGGCCAGAGGTCAGAGGATGGGGATGTGAGGACATCCTGGGTGTGGCCCCAGGGTCCAGTGGTCAGGGGACGGAGACATGAGGACATCCTGAATGTGACCGTGGGGCCCAGTGGTCAGAGGACTGGATGTGAGGATGACCTGACAGCCTGGCTGAGCTCTGGCCGCTGTCCATCATTGGAGTCACTGGACCCCAGAGCTGGAGCGGACAAGACTCTCACCCCAGGGCTCCATTGCATCGTGCCCGCAGCGCCCACGCCTGTGATCTCTGGGCATGTTGGTCAGCAGACGATCAAGTCCCCCACTGAAGTGTCCGGCCCTCCCACCCTGGGTGGAAGTGGATCCCCAAGGTAGGTCCACACCTGCAGACCCACCTACCCCGGTGCTGGCCCTGAGGTGACTACAGCCCAGGAGGGTCAGTCCCTCCCCCTCCCCCATCCCTATCTGCTTCTCTTGGTCAGAGGTCCACTCAGTGAAGCGCCTTGTCCACCCGCATCCCCCCATACCGGCTGGAGGTCAACAAGGCAGAGTAGAGTGGTTCAGAGGGCTGATTGGGGTGAATTCTCCAGGTGGCCTCTCTCCCCCTGCGTTCGGAACCCTCGTCCCTGGGGGTTGGGGAACTCGGGGACGGGGACATAAGGACATCCTAAGTGTGACCACGGGGCCTATGGCTGCAGGTGGACTTGGGGCCAGCCCTTCCGTTATGGGGACGTCCACTCAGCCTCCCAGCAGCATCCAGCTGGCTCCTCTTTCCCTCCCTCCATCCGAACTCAGGCCCCATCGGCTCCCTCCCTCCTTCCCTCCACCCCCCGCCCCTCGCATTTCCTGACCCCTCCTCCCTGCCTGCAGCCCCTCCCTGGCCCCATGCGCTCCTCTCTGCCCTCCTCCACAGCCCAGAGCCCCAGGTAGAGCTTGTTAAATGGGGCCTGGGCCACCTCCACACTGCCTCCTTCCCGACTGGGCAGGGCTTCCTGACAGCCAGCCTTCACTCACCTCCCCCACTTTTTCTTTTGACTTTAAAACTATCCACTTATTTTGTAAAAGCATACAATAGGGACAAATCCACATCTGTGTTGAACAAAGCATTGGTCTTTTTGCAAACACTTGTTGCTACGTTTAGGACAGACAGGCGTACAAATCAAACTTGCCGTTTCTGTTTATTAATGATATCTGAGCCTCCAATCCTAAATAATAAGTGGATAAGTAAATGAATAAATAAGTCAGCCTTGTTTAGGTTTTGCACGCGAACAGGTAGCGAATTAAGGAAGAAGGGGAGAGAGGAGGTGAGCTGGAGAGACATCTCTTTTTTTCTTTTTTTGCGTTACACGGGCCTCTCACTGTTGTGGCCTCTCCCGTTGCGGAGCACAGGCTCCGGACGCGCAGGCTCAGCGGCCATGGCTCACGGGCCCAGCCGCTTCATGGCACGTGGGATCTTCCCGGACCGGGGCACGAACCCGTGTCCCCTGCATCGGCAGGCGGACTCTCAACCACTGCGCCACCAGGGAAGCCCGAGACATCTCTTTTGAGAGTGCTTCCCAGCAGAAATGCCAAAGAGGTATACGTGAAAGCAGTCCCTGTTTACCCCAATGTGGCGAGCTTAAGTATTACAGTACTATGACACAGAGTGGAGAGAGAGAGAAAGAGGAAGGGAGAACCGTAAAAATATAAGGCAGCTTTGTGGAATTTAATCTGTCTTGTTGCATCTCAGCCCAACTAAGTCCAGTTCCCGTGATGGCCAAGAGTGATGAACTGAATATCTTCTAGAGCCAAAGATAATTATGTCCCTGGGCCTGGTTATAGAACGCCTCCTCCACCAGAGCAGTGAGTCCTGACAGATGAATGGGATGTTTTCCCACATGGTTTAACGCCATTGAAAGAATGGCCCCGTGTGTCAGGTCCTAGAGCCCTCATTCATCCAATTAACATCTTCCACTGGACACCTTCTCTGGGCCAGTGCTGACACTGAGGCCTCAACGATGAGGAAGAAGCAGTCCCAGACCTCAAGGAGCTCCTGATCTAAAGGGATAAGAACAGTGTGGTGGGGCTCTGCCTAAGAGCATCCCGTCTCCCGTCCCCCCACTACTACTCAGGAGAAGCCCCGTGAGAGCCACCATGCGGCAGTGGCTGTCAGCAAGAAGGCTGTGGACATCCTCCAGGGTTCTCAGTGTGCTCGTATTTGTTCATTATTTCAGGCCTTCCCCCCACACATCAAGGGCTAATCTGTGCGGGGGGGACACGGTGGTGAATGAGGTAGACCGACTGGGGTTCTGTTCCCAAAGAGCTCACATTCTAGGGGCAGAACATGGCTTCCCCAAATGAAGAGGGGGGAGGAAGGCACCCCGTCACTGTTTCTTGTGCCCCTCAATGTAGGTGAGGCATCAGATGCTAGCTATTGTAGGAATCCATTTACCCTTAATGAGCATTTACCCTTAGCTACTACCCTTATTAAGTAGTTTGCTGATGAACATCCACTCTTTTGCTTTGCTTGCACACATATAAATACCTGCCTGGGGCTGATACAGTTTCCCTCACTGTCCCAGATCTGGGATCAACAGGCTCCGTGAAAAAGCAACAAAGTTTTTCTCCAGCTGGTGAAGGTTAAAGGGAAAGTTCTAAGTTAAAGGGAGCCGTTGGATCTCAGCCAAAAACCCTGAGCCTGGCAGAGAGAGGCCAGTTAACTGACATCATTCAATGAACAAATGTTCATTGGTTACATACTATTTATTTGGCACTTAGAACTGTACAAAAGTTTGTTGGTGATACTGACTTTTGTTGGTAACAATAAAATTAAATTGTTTTTGCCTCCAGAGAGTTTAGGATCCAGATGAGCAGGACATTGCCACGGGGAAGGGTTGAGTGATGATGCAAAGCAGTGGCAGAACAGAAAACAACATTCCAGGTGGTGGCGGCCACAGCAGCTCTCAGAAAGGCGTGATGCCTGTGTGCTGTGGCATTTGGGGGTTTTTGAGTTGGTACGACTCCTGGTGGGATCCGAAGGATGGGTAGCTCTCAAAGAGGGGCAGGGCAAGCAGGAAAAGGTCATTTGAGTGAGCAATAGTGTGATTTAGTGATAAGGAAGGAGAGAGAGAAGAGTAGAGGCTGGTGGGAGTGGAGGGCCTGGGAGAGTTGGGTACCCTCCTGGAGTGTGGAGAAGAAAGGGCCTTCCAAGGTCAGTTGCCATGACCCTTGCACTTGATCCTGGAGCAGAGTAAGATACCCAGTGGTTGCTCAAGGTAGGGGCATCTGGACCAGGTCCGCATCACTGTGTCTCGATCCATCAGCCCATAGCGTCCTCATGGATGGGTACTGGCTCAGGAGCTGGGGTACAGTTGGAGCCAGCCTGGAGGGGGAGGGCCTTGGATAGCAGGATGAGGCTTTGACTTGTATCCTGGATGCAATAGGAAGCCACTGAAGGTCTCTGAGCAGGAAGCTATGTTATAATACTGATGTTTCATTAAGAATAATTGGCAAGTCAGTGTTGAAAATTCCCCATTAGACACTTCCTGCCTCAAAGCCACTCTATGGTCGCCCTGTCACCTGGGGGTTTTCCTTTTTTCCCTCCTTCTTTTGTGTCGAGGCACATCAACTTCTCTCCTCTCTCCCTCTTCAGGATTTCCTCCTCAGGAAGTTCAGGTTTCTTGCTTTTTTTTTTTTTGTGGTACGCGGGCCTCTCACTGTTGTGGCCTCTCCCGTTGCGGAGCACAGGCTCCGGACGCGCAGGCTCAGCGGCCACGGCTCACGGGCCTAGCTGCTCCACGGCATGCAGGATCCTCCCGGACCGGGGCTCGAACCCGTGTCCCCTGCATAGTCAGGCGGACTCTCAACCACTGCGCTACCAGGGAAGCCCAGGTTTCTTGCTTTTTTTATGCAGAGTAATTTCTTGGTCACCTTTGTGTCTTGAACTTACTCTGGGAGCCTTACCCTTGACCATCAAGCAGGTTCACAAGGTGTTTCTTCAGCAGAAATGCAGTGTTTGCCCCTGAAAGATTTCAGTGAATAGAATATTCTCCATATGTCTCTCTATATTATATGCAGTACCAAATTTTATGCCTGAATTGTTGTATTATTGGTAAAATCTCTGATGGGTGAAAGACCCCTGCCCCAGGACTGGTTTTCCTTCGTCAAGGACTCCAGTCTGTAATTTGTCCCATAGCTCTTTCACTTAAAATCTGTGGCCACAGAAATCAGAAATGAGTTGATGAGACAAAGAATGAGAGATTGCCTTGGGTATAAATGCAGATTCTTATTGTGGGGCTTGGGGATATGCTTTCTAAACTGTGGGTTGGATGTTGGCTTGATTTGGGGTGTGAGATGGTTGATATTGCAAAAATATGAGGGTAACGTGGAGAGGGGGCGGAGTCTGGCAGGTGTGTGTGGGGGGGGGGGCGGGATACGTAGTCTTTTGGGTCTCTGGGCTCACAGGTCTGCCAGCATTTCCCGTCAGCAAGTGACTACAAAAACAAAGAGGAGCTTGGATGTTGCTTAGCAGAAGA
The DNA here is from genome assembly GCF_949987515.2 of Delphinus delphis. Lineage (NCBI taxonomy): Eukaryota > Metazoa > Chordata > Mammalia > Artiodactyla > Delphinidae > Delphinus > Delphinus delphis. Next base: position 18,639,533 of record NC_082698.1, on the reverse strand, counting down.
CAAAAATCCTTACAGAAAAGTCCTGGCCTGCTCGCCTCTCTGTCTATATTGGGAAGAATATTGATTCTGGAAAAATTTTGCTCGATCTGCAGAAGTGTTAGTTCAATAACCTACTTCTAAGATTCTAGCCAAAGTCAAGAGTTTGAGTTTCACTATTATTTAATAGAGTTTCAAGACAGCATTAAAAAGAAAGATTTGCCTGTGTTGGTGGCTGAAGAAGGCTTGCTTATTTCCCTTTCTGCATTTATTTATTTTATTCTTTGCACATAGACGCTGATTATAAAAAATAGCACTAAGGTTGTTAAAAACCAGCTTTCCTCAGCCTATTCAGAGTTGCCCTTATTTCCAATTATCCAACTCACTGGCTGCTAAAGTATTGCTCTTTCAGTGCTACAGACAAGAGGAATTAGTTACAGAGGCAAATTGCGTTGTTGTGTTTCTCTCCTGAGCCATCATTCATGTGGAGGGGCATAGTGCTTGGACCCTTATTCAAAGTGTAAGTGTACATGAAGGCTCTCTCCCATTCTGGGTCCTGCATGAACTGCCTATCCATCACCTAAATGAGAGCCAGCAAAACGCTCTCACCATCATTTCTGTGGTCCACATACCCTCACACCTTGATGAACCACCACAACTTCTAATTATTTAATATTCCAAATTACATAGTGCCCCAAATACATTTGCAACTCGGAGCACCTTGTAGGATGTAATGCTCCACATTATCAGAACGTTTTACAATGGCAGTGACTATGTGGAAGAATTCTCTTTGCTGTCACTCAGATCTGGGTTTGAGTCTTGCCTCTGCCACTTATCAATTCCATTGAATCTCTGTTTTCTCATCTGCAAAAGGGGAAGGAGGCTTATCTTAGAGGTGATACAAGGGCTGGATGAAATAACTCATAAATCACATTGCTTGGTATCTGGTACCCAGCAGGACCTCAACTAGTTTCCCTCCTTGATTCAGCTGGATTCCACTCAATCCATCCTACTTACTGAGCGTCTACTGTACGCCAGACACGGAGTGGGGCCCTGGGGATACAGCAACGAATAAGATGTAGCTGCACTCTCTGGAGTCTTGCATCACTGATTAAGCACAGTAGTGTATGCAGTTAACTGTTTAAAGTAAAACTGTCATGGGAATTCCCTGGTGGTCCAGTGATGAGGACTCAGCGCTTCCACTGCAGGGGGCACGGGTTCAGTCCCTGGTCAGGGAACTAAGATCCCGAAAACCGCATGGTACGGCCTAAAATAAAATAAAATAAAATAGTAAAAGTGTCATGAAACTTCTCCCTCTCCTGACCAGGCTGGCGCTGTAGGGAGCCAGATTGCTGGGGAAGCAAGGTAAAGCTTAAAAGCCAATTTAGCGTCCTCTTTACCCAGGCGCCTTTTGGTCTTGATTCTGTTCCTGTCTTGCTGTGGGAGCTAGAATAATCCCTTCCTCGTATCTAGCCTCTAGAGTCTTGGCAGGTAGAAGTCTCAGAGCTTTGCAAGGCATGAAAGACAAACGATTACAACTACAGTTGTCCAAAATAGTTAATTTTTAATCTAAATGGATTTTTTTGGAAAAGAGTTTTAGGTCTAGAATTTTTCCTAAAGGTTGAGGTTTGGGAATTCTGTGAATTTCCAGAGGTGGCACACTCTCTTGGCATCATACCTTATCTCGCCTAATGCTGTGTATCAGGCTCTGGGTTATATCCATGCCAGGTTGGGTAGTTCCTGAGTGTGCATCTTTTGATCTGTAAGATGGAAGAGGTGATGGACAGGCCCCGGAGGGAACTTCTAGCTCTAGGAATCCAGCAGTCCACACATTTCAAAAATCTTCATTTGCTCAGTATGTGAATGGAGACGGGATGGTGCCGGGAGTAGGTGTGTGTGATTCAGTAGAAGAGGGAGCAGGCTGGTTGAAAGCAGGCAGGATGCTGAGTGCATCCTCATGGAGACAACCTATGGGGGTGCTAAAGCCCCCCCCCCACCATCCCTGTAGCCTCTAGTTTTTACTCCCTAGTATTGTTCTTGCTCGTGACATCATAACCGTATTGCCTGGGATCCCCCAGAGGATAGAGCAAAGTAACCAAGCAGATATGGGGAGTTCACATTTTCATGAACTGAGAGGTTGTAAAATAAGGAAGGAAATAACCAGTTTGTTTGACTATCTGGCCGCATAAGAGAGAAAGGATAAGCCCAAGTGGAGGAAAAGGTGAGCAATGGCTTATGATACTGCATTGGTACAGACCCTGAAATAAACAAGCACAAGCACCATTTAGGCAAAGTTATCTTTGGCATTATCCTGACTTGGTGGTGTTGCCTTTTAAGCGGGCTCTTCTGAGTAGCTAAGAAAAGAGGCCCGGAAGGATATTAGTATGTAAGCTGCTAGGATGAAGCTTGGCTGCTGTCAGTGGTGTCTTGTGCCTTTTGACCTTGATTTTGGCACCAACTGGCTGTGGGAACTTGAACCTTCCTCCATGATGGCCACTGGAGTCTCGGGCTCAGAAATTTCAGAGCTGACAATGGCAAGGAAGACTGAGCAGCTACCATGCATTAAAAACAGACACAAGATAGACAAGCATTTGTGTCAGCTGCAGGGAGCTTTTCCTTCAGAAGTAAGTACAGCCTCAGCCAGTCCAAGTCATGGATTTTCTAAAATTAGCGTTTGATTTGGGATGGTTGCTAGGCTCTGTGTGGCTAGGTAGCCAGGATGGTCCCTACTTCCTCCTCTTCCTCTGGCCATCGCCTCCCTTTTCCTGTTTTGCCTCCTTTTCCTTCTTGCCTTCTCCTTTCCCCTTCTCTTCCTTCCCCTCTCCCACTCTTTGAAAAGAAGCTCAAAGCTTTCTCCTGGGCTCTGCCCATGTTCACACAGCCTCCCAGAGGTCCCTAGAGGGATCCTGCCTCAGTTGCCCAGTGGAAACCTGTTCGTGAATAATATCCTTTATTAGTTTTATTCCCTTCCCTGACTCACTTCCCCACTCCTTGTATGGGGCTTCCTGGAATTTCCTTCCAGTAAACTACTGGCTTCCAAATTCTTGTTGGGGTCTGCTTTGGGGGGAACCTGAGCTTAAACCTACAGATTCTCACACAAAAGGTAGTACTCTGTACCTGCTGCTCTGTACTTTCCTTTTGCTCATTAACAAAATATCATGGTACTTGTATCATGCCAGTATGTTTGTTTATTTAGGGTTCCATCATAGGGCACACATACATACTCCAACCTCTACAGAACTTCACATTTCATTTTCTAGACAATTCTACTTGTTTAGACTCTTAAAGAATCTTACAGACTCTTTTTGTTGTTTCTTGAATTACAAATGCTTATGTGCTAGGTTGGGCCCTGGGGTGTGAAAAACACAGGCTCTGGGTGATCCAGGACTGGAGTCAAGTTCAGCTCTCCCATTCCAGCTACATGACCTTGGACAGGTTACCTAAGCTCCCTGAACCTCACTTTCTTCTCTGTAAAATGTAGAGAGTAATGCCTACCTACCTCAGAGCACATGAGATAAAAAATAAGGCGATGGCTGTGAAGTACCAAGCACGTGATAACTGCTGCATGATGGCGATCTCCATCAGACCTCTGACCCCAGCCCTCGTGGGGTTCCGAATATGTAGTAGCATGTGTCGCCTTGCTCTCTAGCTGGTGAATCTGTCTGGACTGTTGTGGGACACAGAGGAGGGAGGGCAGGAGGGATTAGATTCCACTGAAAGCATCAGGCAGGGCGTCCCAGGGGAGGTGACATTTGAGCTGGGTCTTTGGGTGATTAAGATTTCACTAAGACAAGGAAAAGGGAAGACAGACACTTCGGGCGTTTTTCTGGGTAATTCCAGCTCACCTGGATGGAGGTGAAAGGACTCAGGAAGTCCCACTTAGGGCATTCACTGCAGGAGGCTGGGCACTTTGCTTATATTAATTGCTTGAGCGCTAATCCTCCATGTCATCAGGTGGTTCAAATACAACACTGGCCTTGGTACCTCAGACGGGTCAGTCCTCAGTCCAGTGGTGACAGCTCTTTTGTTCCTTCAGTCCCTGAGGTCTGCAGAGAACTTGGAGTCTCCTATGTCACCCTCGTCTTCAGGGCAGAAGTTGCAGCCTCTACGTTTAGAGGGTTGGCCAATAAGTTTGTTCGGAATTTTTCCTAAGATGTTGCAGAAAAACCCAAATGAACGTATCGGCCAACCCAATATTTTATTTACAGCATCATCTGAGAAGGGAAGATCTGGCAAAGCCCGGTCCACGTTCCCATATGCCAGTGGGCCACCAGCACCCTGGAGGAGCCGTCCCCCTTGCCAGGCAGGACCTGAGCTCTCCTGCTTGCGCCAGGCCCCCATCCCTCCTCACCGCTGAGCCAGGGGCTCCTTGCTCTTTACCACTGTACTGGCACTTTTTCTTGATAATAGAGGAACAGTCCTCTGTATCCATGTCTCTATCAAAAAGCTGCTTGGCCCAGTCCCGCTGGTTGCTTTCCTGGCCTCGGGGTGGAGTGGTCAGTGGTATTTGCAAATGGGCTGTGGAGAAGCAGCTCCATTTTAAAGAGCCCTTTGATTTCTTTCCTCTTTAGGAGGAACTTTTTAAAAGAATTGCCTTCTCTCTCTTTTAATCAGGACTCAGCCCCAGCAAATGACTCACAGAAGAGACTTCATTCTCGTTGCTGATAACACAGTGTGTCAGGCTGGCTGTTCTATCTCCTCCCTCTAGACCTTGTCTATCCCCACCAACATCTCTGTGCCAAATGGTGTTTCCCTTAAGAGTGAAGGTAATTCTAAGTGGTCCAAGGAGTGTCTCCTAGAACGCATGGTAAAAACACTCTTCCTGCAAGAACCAATTGCGTTTTGCTCCCGTGGCACCAGACCTGTAAGTGGGGCAACTACTCTTTAAAACTAAATCACTTCTCTGGGTCCATTAAGCTCCCTCCTGAGAGGGCATAAGTCCTCGTGGTGGTTTTGTGGCCAGTCACACCTCAGGAGTCACTGTCTTGACTGATGGAGGTGAAAATTGCTTCACTTGTTGTAAGGTCATCCAGACAAATGAGGTGAAGTTGACTCAATTGGGGACCAAAATCTAGGCTGTCCAATTGAAGCGAATGGGTCAGAAGTGAGAGAGCTGAGACATAGTGCTTCCCCTCCCCCGTTCTGGGCCTCCCCTCTTCCAGGCAGCAGGCAGTCCATGAGGTGGCCTCTGTCTTTGGAAACATCTGGGAAATGGCTCCTGGGATCAGGGAGAGATTCTCTAGAGGATACTTGGGCATTTTTCTGGTATCTGGGAGATCAGTTGACAGTTTTTACACCTTTAGAATTTTCTGGGAAGGGAGGGGTTACGCCTGTGACCCCGGGAATAGGCTTGACCTCTTGGCGGAGGCCACAGCTCCACCCAAAGGACAGAGCTAACCCAGGGTAGAAATCAGTCCCCGGGGTTCCGCACAAAGCTGGGCCCCATAGGCAAAGCTGTCAATCAATCTGGAAACAGAAGAGTCACCCGCGGCCCTTCTTAAACATGCAGGTTTCGGGGCCCCAGTTGCTAACATTTTGATTTGCAAAGTCCTAAGTGGGACCCTGGAATCTGTATTGTAACAAGTACTGGGCAATTCTGTTGCAGGCGCATGCCAGATCACACTTTTGCAGAACCCCAGCTCAGTGTTTCTCAAAAGCCATTTCATACATTTTTTTTCAACTCGTAGTTAGGAAAGTGCTTAAGGATTTATGAGTATGTCCTCAAAGTGTGGACTTCGGCACTGCTTCAAGAAACAGGCTTATTATTTTGGATTTAACACAATGGGATTATAAATTATTCATTCCCATTTGAAAAAAGGAACTTGACTCAACATTTGGGGGCTGAATGCCGCATACAGAGCGCTTATGCTAGTTCTATAAAAATGGAATTCAGTTTCCATCGAGGCACGTACGCTGCTGCCTGTTTTTCCTTAACTTGCAGGTCGCTCTGCCCTGCTGGCTGAGTGCCTGCAGAGAGGTCGCTGTGGGGCAAAGTTGGCCATTCTTACCTTCCCCGTACATGGGCCCAGGTCATTGGTTCCCAAATGTTGGTATGCAAATGATCCCCTGAAGAGATTATTAAAAATGTATGTTCCAAAAGTTCTAGTTCACTAGAGTCAAGTGAGGCCCAAGAATCCACATTTAAAAAAGAAAATTTATTGAAGAATTGCTGATTCACAATGTTGTGTCAATTTCTGCTGTTCAGCAAAGTGACTCGGTTTTACATATATATATTCTTTTATATATTTTTTCCATTATGGTTTATCATAGGATATTGAATATAGTTCCCTGTGCTCTACAGTAGGATCTTGTTGTTTAACCATCCTGTATATAATAGTTTGCATCTGCTGATCCCAACCTCCCAATCCTTCCCTTCCCCACCCCCTCCTCCCCTTGGCAACCACAAGTCTATTCTCTATGTCTGTGAGCCTATTTCTGTTTTGTAGATACGTTCATTTGTGTCATATTTTAGATTCCACATATAAGTGATATCTTATGGTATTTGTCTTTCTCTCTCTGACTTACTTCGCTTAGTATGATAATCTCTAGGTCCATCCAAAGAATCTACATTTTAACCAGCATCCCTGATGGAACACTACTCTACCATAACTCTGGGAAGGGGGCATCCTTGGGGCACCTAGTTGTTTAGCTATTGGGCATTCTAGGCAGACTGTCTGGGGCCTAAAAGCTTTTCTGGGCCTGACAGAAAGAAATGTTTGAAACCATAGTTTGGAGCCCAAACTGTGTTGCCTGCAAAATGGGAAGAAACGACTACAAAATCAAAATTGTTTACCAAATATAACATGCCAACTCTATTCATTATTAAATTTAGTATTCAGAAAAATTTCATGACATTTGAGAACAATTTGTAGGCTAGATTTTTTTTTCACTTCACAAGAATTCCTGAATAGGCATGGTAATCATTAAGCCGCCTTAGTCTATGGTAAATGACTTGTAACCAAATGTCAAAGGCAAAATTGTAAAAATCACCTTCAAGATATTTTTGTGGCAAGTACTTATTTATAGTCACGTGTATACTTATGTTTATTACAGGAAGTTGTTATGATTTAATTAATAAGTTTGATGTGAAGCCGGGATGGGTCCTTCAGAAGTGAAGATACTTAGTTCTTATAATAAAAGGTCTGCAGTGTCCTTAAGGATACATTTAGGATTTTTCTGGTCTTTGGGTCACTGAGTTTATAGTAACCCATTTACTTATGAAGTAGACAGAGCCGTAATGCCCATTTTACAGAGGAGGAAGTCAAGTGGCTTACTGATTTACCCAAGGACAAAGAGGCAGTAAATAACAGAATTCAAACCTAAGTATTAGTACTAAAAATTTAGTATACTTATACTTCAGTGTCAGGAACCATACCTCCAAACACCCTACATACTGCTATCCTGGGAGAGCTAGATCTTTGCATCCATGGGGAACTAATCATAACTGTACAAGGCAATTTGGAGACTCTTGACCAGAGTAGAAATGAATTTCAGATTTTGGGTCAGAAAGAAACATATTGACAATAATCTTTATGTGTAAATGAAGCCAGCTGGCAGAGAGCTGGCTTTGGAGTCATGATAGTACAGCTATTTCTGCTGAAGATAAGGAAGGTGGAGAGCGGGGCTGTTACTTGGTATATATCTGGATCTGCTTTTCGAGCACATTAAAATCCTGGCAATCTTGAAGGGTTATTCCAATAAAGCCAGGGCAAGATAGAACATGGGTCTTATCACAAAAGCAGCAGGGTTGCTTAGAGGATAAGCAGTCAATATAGAAAAGAACCAGCTGACTGTGGAGTCTGTGCTTCTGACCAGACTGCAGATACCACTCTCCCCCACAACTTCAGCAGAGTCTGGGCTCTTAACAGTCACCCACGGCGGCCTCCCTACTACCACTGCTCACGTTTGTCACACTACCATTTCCTCTGGAGCTTGAAAACCTTTTTAAAAAGGGCTTGAAGGAAGAGAGGTGTTGATCATGTTATTTTTCTCCATCTGTGAACAATTAGAAATACATGTTCATTGCAGAAAAATGACAAAGCATGGGTAAGCCAAAGGGAGGATAAAAGCTCCGAAATTTCCCCATCTAGCATATCTGCCATTCATATCTCAGTATATATCATTCTGGAGTTTCTTTCTGTGTAAAGACACGTCTCTTGGGCTTCCCTGGTGGCGCAGTGGTTGAGAGTCCGCCTGCCGATGCAGGGGACACGGGTTCGTGCCCCAGTCCGGGAAGATCCCACATGCCGCGGAGCGGCTGGGCCCGTGAGCCATGGCCGCTGAGCCTGCGCGTCTGGACCCTGTGCTCCGCAACGGGAGAGGCCACAACAGTGAGAGGCCCGCGTACCGAAAAAAAAAAAAAAAAGACATGTCTCTTGATACTACGATGGGAGCACTTCTGTTTCATAATGCTTTTCCTCCACATGACACGTTGTGAATGTTGTACCATATAAACAGGCACACATCTGTGGATACAGTTCTTGTTTGATTCACAACCTTTATTATAGGGCTGTACCACAAATTTATCAATATCTTATTATTAGGGAGTTCAGCAGTTTCTAAATTTTTACAGTGGTAAACAATGCTGCAGTGAACATCATTTTGCATACACCTCTTATTGTTCTTAAGGAGGAAGAATTGCTCAGTATGTTTGCATAGTTAAGGCCCTATAGAGAAACATAGAGAACTGAAAGAAAGTGGGCATTTTAGCTCTGAATGTTCAGCAAAGCACTTTTCCTTGGCAGAAAACTCTGATAGGTTGGCAGTCTGTGTCAAGAAATGTGAAAGGTCTGAAATTTCACTCTGTTTGCAAGATAAGAGGTTAGCCTGCCATAGATTCATGGAGGCTGGCTGAAGAGATGAGACTCCTGGGTCAGAAACAAAGGATGGTTTATTACTCCTAGTAATAACAGTAACCCAAATATCAGCATTTTCACCAGTTTCCTGAGCCCCAATTCCCACAGTGTCCCATGAAGGGAGCCTGATGACAGCTGCACACACAGTGGAGTGTGTTATAGCAACAGAATCCCAAAGTTAGGCCACCCAAATGTTTATTATTCTGGACAATAAGCAAACCTACCCTCTGCTATGGAGGGACAGAAACTACCTCTATTTTCCAAGGCTGTTCACTATACAAATATTCTTGAAAAGATAGTCTAGGACAAGGGTAGTCAATGTCTGTCTTCCCAAGATGTTCAGAAATGTGATAAACCCACAGACTCATGGAGAATTGTTTCCCAATATTCTGTCTATCTGCAGGTATGAAACTTACAAGGATTTTTGGCATAAAGTGTAATATTAGCAATTACACATATGTTTTGGACTGAAAGTTTGTGTCCCCCCAAAATTCATATGTTGAAATCCTAACTTCTAATGCGATGATATTAGGAGAGGGTATTAGGAGATGGGGGTCTTTAGGAGGTGATTAGGTCATGAGAGTTAAGCCCTCATGAATGGGATTAGTGTCCTTATGATAGAGACTCCAGAAAGCTTTCTTGCCCCCTTCTGCCATATAAGGACATACCAAGAACACAGCCATTTATGAATCAGGAAGAGGGCCCTCATCAGATCTAATCTGCCAGAGCTTTGATTTTAGACCAGGGGTCCCCAACCCCCGGGCCGTGGACTGGTACCAGTCTGTGGCCTGTTAGGAACTGGGCTGCACAGCAGGAGGTGAGTGGCGGGCGAGCGAGCTAGACTTCACCTGCCGCTCCCCATCGCTCTCCATCACTTGCGTTACTGCCTGAACCATCCCCTGCCAACCCCCATCCATGGAAAAATTGTCTTCCAGGAAACTGGTCCCTGGTGCCGAAAAGGTTGGGGACTGCTGTTTTAGACTTCTCAGTCTCCAGAACTGTGAGAGACAAATGTTTGCAAATGTTGTCTGTGGTAGTTTTATTACAGTCGTCCAAATGGAGATATTTATATCTATCTATCATCTATCTATCTATCTATCTATCTATCTATCTATCTATCTGTCTATCTATCTTCATTATGAGATATGGGATGATGGATGCTGACAGAAGTACTAAATAGATAACTTTATCCAAAACAGATATCTAAAATTCTCCCTGAGAGGTCAAGCCAGTCTCCTGCCTTCACCAAGAATATCTTTTCCATCTATTATTTCCATCTATTCTCTTGCTAGTACCAGTTTGTGCCAGGTCACAGTTCTGGAATAATAAAAGAATGAGAATACATCTTACTCTCAAATATACCATATCAGAGCTAAGATCATTCTTAAGCTTGATCCAGCAGTGAAGTATCTGAAATTCATGGTACATTTTGGAACATAATGAAATATACTACTTTGTGATATATTGAGTTTAATAAATCAGATATCTATGAGTAGAGAAAAGTAGTAAAAAATACACCTATAGCTTAAAAAAATTATGGGATAAAGCTTTTAAATTGAGAAAATATCATACTTTAACTTAATCATATGTGACCTGGAAGATTGCCTGATTTTAGTAGTGGACTATCTCTATATACTCATGGAATATTGGTGTTACATGGGCCCTTAGAGTGAGAAACTCTGATTCCTGGGATCACCTTAGTCTAACCACATCTGTTGTTTTCATCTATATCAGGATGCAGCGCCTATTAGGACCCAGGTTCCCCAACTCCCAGCGCACTACCTTTAGTACAGCACCACACTGCCTGACTCAACTGCTCTCCATCACCCTTCCTGATAAGAAGGTTCTTCCAAGGTCTCAATTAATCACTTAAGTCTTAGCAAATATTTTTTTACTTGTTCTTCTGGTATTATAGGAGGACATCTTCCTTACATAGAATCACAAAACAAAACAAAAAACATACAGAAACAAAACAAAACAAAAAGAACCAAACCGATTTTTGTGTGATTTTTTTCTCTTTAAAGATGAAGACTCATGGCATATGAATACTCGCATGACTTTCCTCCCTCCTGCCCTACGTTTCTCCATAACCCTCCCTGCCCTCTCTCTTTTACACATCTTTTGGCAAGAGGTAGTCTTGATTTTTTTTTTGAAAATCCATCTTCCCTTTATGATTTTTTTCCTCTTAAGGTTTCTGTTTGATTTCTGCCTCTGTGGGATGAAGATTTATTTCAGCCCTTCAGATTCCTTGGATTTGGTCCCATATCTCTTCAGATGGATGACGATGGACCTTTCAATTATCATAAACTAGTCAAGCAACCTCTTCATTCCAACTTCTTCATTTTTATTGCTGACTACATATTTGCCAATAAATGCTGTTGGAATTTTCAAAACATGGTCTCAAATTCTTAGAACTTCTCTCATTGAGAGATGGGATCTGTGTCCCTTATTCTTAAATCTGGGCACTCCTGTACCTGCTTTGACAATACGGTCCACTGTAAGTACAGCTATGTGACTTCCCAGTCTAGGTCAGGAAAGGCTTTAGGCTTCTGGGAACACTTGTTCCTGGAGTCCTGGGCTGCCCTGGAAAAAATCCAGCCCTGAGACTGTCATGCTAGACAGGCTAGAAATAGCTTTTCTCAAAGTCAGTCTCAGCCAAACCTGCCTTCTACCATTAGAGCCCAAGCTCCAGTCATCAGAGTGAAGAAGCTCTCTTGGAATTGAATCCTCCTAACCTCCAGCTGTTGAGGCCTCCATTGTCCTATGAATCATCTCAGCTAAGGGGTCAGACACTGTGGACCAGAGAAGGACCAACACTGCTGTGCCATTTCCTAATTCCTGACCCATGGCGTCCTTGAACATAAAAGATCAGTGTTGTTTTATAGCACTAAGTTTTCGGTAGTTTGTTATATGACAATAGATAGTTAGAACATACTGTGGTACCTAGAAGTGGGGTGCCACTGTAACCAAAACCTAAAACAAAACCTAAAAGAGAAGCATTGGGACTAGATGGTGGGTGGACTCTAGAAGGACCTTGAGGAACTTGTTAGCAGAAGCCTGACAGACTTGTGGAGGCTGATATGAGGGCTGGAAGGAAAATATGCACAATGTTACTGAAATCTGAAGCACAAAGGGGCCTTGTTTTGTAATGGCAGAAAGTTGGTCAACACTGTGACCTGTGATAATGCGGGAATCGATAACGTACTTAATGGACTCGATATGACTAAGGAGAATTCTAGGCAGAATGTTGGAAGGGCCGCTTGGCTTCTTTGTTATGCTTTTGATCAGATCAAATGCGGGTGGAGAAAGATGACTTAAAGAATAAACTGTTTAGTTTTTGAATGGAACTTGTAGCAAACATAAAAGACTCTGGACAGTTTTTCCACCCAGAGAAATGTTCTCAAACAAAGAACCCCAGGGGAAAATTTAAATCCAGGCCACTGTCAGGAAAATGTGGTCTCAGGTCAAGAATGTGACTGTAAAACCCTCCCTTTTTGGGTAAGACTTCAGAATGGTTTAACGTGATGCCTCGTAGACACTTTCAAATAGACAAAAATCTGCTAAGGACTTTAAGGATGTGTCTCACAGACCCTAAGAATATTAATGGCTTCATCCCACAGTGACCTTATAGGGAGCCCAGGAAAGAGAAATGTTTATCTTGAAGATATGTGTGAATGTAGCTTCTGTCTAATGGAGGAGATTTTAAATTGATCATAGGAGACCCATGAAGTTTTTAACGGAATCATACCAGATTGGATTGAAAGGGAATGAAAAAGTACAAAATGAAAAGAGACCTTTGCCCCTTCCCTCCCCAACTCTATAGGCAGGAGGCAGATGGAGAAACTACTCAGCTATAGTCAATGGCAGCTCTGATGGACAAGAAGGATGACTCAGAGGGCAGAGTCAAAAGCTCGGGGAAATCACTCCCAAAGAGCAGGACTAAGCCCTGGAAAAGGAACTGGCGACATGTGCCTGGCTGGGTTGCAGAATTGCCGTGGACTGATCAGTGATGGCTGTGTGTCTCTCGTTTTCCCCCTTTTTGAACAAGAGTGTCTATATTCATGACCTCATGCCTGCTTCACCATTATGTGTGTGTCGGTGGGGGAGCATGGAGCATATAACTAGGCTCTTTTGTTAACGGGTTTTCAGGTCAAGAGAAGCTATAGCCAAGGCACTGAACTTGAAGAGCCTCATTTGCATGTGCCCCTGATTTAGAAGATAACATTCAGTACCTTGAGCTTGAGGATAATGCAGTAATGGGATGAAACTCTGAGGAGGTCTTACGAGGGGGCTGAGTGTATTTTGCACGCGGGAAGAATGTAAATAATTTGTGGTTAGAGCTAGAACTGCAGTGATTTGAAAACACGGCTGAAAATTTTCTCACTCCTTTTATTGAGAGGTAGTGTCTATGTCTATGTCTCTGAATCTGAGTAGGCTTGTGACAGCTTTGACAAATAGAATACAGCAGAAGAGAGAGCTTCTGAGTCCAGGTCATAATCATCCATGCAGTTTCCTCCTTGTACTGCTGGGAACATTTGCTCTTGGAACCCTCAGCTTCCATGTAAAACGTCCAGCTACCCTGAGATATGTGGCAAGGCCACATGTAGGTACTCTGGTCAAGAGTTCCAGCTTATCTGGTCCTTTCACCATCTCAACTCAGGTTACAGACATGTGAATGAAGAAGCAATCATAGAGGAGGATTTCTGTTTCAACTGTTCTAGCCCCAGCTGTTCTAGACTCCTCTGGCCATTGGAGCCAGCAGAGCTGAAGGCTCAAACACCATGGAGCGAAAATAACTTTTTCTTCTGTGCTCTTTTCAAATTCCTGACTCATAGAATCTGTGAGCATCATATGATTATTATTGTATGTCATTAAACCTTGATGCCGTTTACTATGCAGCAACAGATAACTGGCACAAGGCTGTATCATTTAATTTCTTGCTCTTAATTTCCAAACATGTCAGGTGGTATAAGAGCCTAAGGGTTGTACTTGGAGAGAAGAGGTCTGGACCAAAGGGATTCCTTGGAGGAAACTAGGGCGAGCCTTTTGCTTGGCTCATGGATGGATGAAGAGACTTGGGCATCTAGAGGGACTTGCCAAGTATCAAAGGAGAATAGAGTCTCCCAATTATGGACAAAGACAAGGAAATGCCCAAGGCTGCCTTCCACTCCAGATTTAGTGAGGTGCTGGGGAGGAGTATGTGCCTTTGGGTGAATGGTGGCCTTAGAAGAAAATCCTTCACTGTAAGGGTGAGAAAGCTAGTTTACGGTAGGAAGCATGGCCTTAAGATTTTGCTGGGGCATTAAGCGGTGCAGAAAAAAGCTTTGATCCATAACAGAAAGAAAGTTCATGGGGACAATAACCCAAGACCTTCCTTATCAGGAATCTGGGACATTTGCTTTTATGACCCTTCATGTTGTATATCTTTAATTTTTATTTTATTTTAGTTTTTACTTTGGCTTCAATATCTTTCTTAAGAGTAATGACTTTTAGTATCACCATTGAAAGTCTAAAGTTCTCAGATATAAAACTGTCCTCTTTTGAATTCTTTGGTACATGAAATGGGAGCATCTCAGCATATTAGGCTTGATAACAAGCAGTCATCCCTGCAGGAGATCTGGGTAGGCTGGGCTTGTTCCTATTGCTGTAAGGTCTAGAAATCCTGTGGAAAAAAATACACTCTTTCTGGTTTTCAGAGCAGGGGTTGGTCCTTGACTTATCTGATGAGATAGTTTGTCTTTGAGCAGACACTTGATTTGACAAAGGCACGTGGTGACGTTGGCTCTACTTAGATGACTTGGTCGATATTAACTGAGAAGATTTTATTCTGTGCCAAGCATTGCTCCAGGCTCTGCCTTAGAAAAAAAGAAGTGGTCTGAACCCTGGTTAAGCCATTAGTTGCATGATGAAAAAATTTAAGTCCTCTAAGCTAGGTTTGCTCTCTTGCTTATAATAATACCCCTTTTACAAGTTTCTTGTAAAGATCAATTGAAATCAAAGAAGAATAAATGGAATAAGATTTATAAAACACTTGTACATTCCTTAACTCATCAGGAGAGGATGGTATCTTATTCAGTCGTTGATTAATTCAACAAACTTTTACTAGCCCTCCTAGTACTTAGCACAGAGCAGAAGCTCAATCTACATTTGCTAAATGGATGAATATATGCAAGAGTGATAGCTGTTAGTATTTACCTGTAAGATTTGGCTGCTTAGCCTTCAGTCCAGCTGGAGCAGAGGCTGGTGTGAGATTCCCTTGCTGCTGTTGCAGAGCTGAGGCAAGTGGGATGCCTGGGGACCATGGCTCTCTCTGTGGGATGAGATGACCCCCATAGCAAGGCAAGATGAGTAGAGGTGTGGGGTTGGGATATTCATTTTGGGAGGTTCTGCTTCCTTAAGCCAGTGAGTGGACATAGGAAAGGGCCCCTAGGGGTGATGATAGCCCATGGTTCTTCCACCTTCCCTCCCTGCTATGCTGGCCTTGCTGGTTCTTTGGTTGTCACACCGCTGGGTCAGGCTTGTGCCAACCTCCAGGAAAATGGAGATTGTCAGGTTTCCCTTACTGAGATGACCAACCCACTCACTCCTTGCCAGTCCCAGATTCACTGGATTGGAGGGTAGTTGGTAGGGGGAGGGAGCCAAGGAGAGAAAGTGGAGGAGATGAAAAGAAAGGGAACAAATGCTGGAAAAAGAAAAGGGAAAGAGGAAGGTTTTCTCCAGGAAATGTGCGATTCAGGTAATCTAGATGTTGGCTACTGCCTTCTGCCTCTCAGAGATCTGGATAAACGTGCTTTGAATCCCGAGATGTCTGAAAACTTTCCCCTGGGTATCGGAGAGCCCCACACCCTGCTTGTGCAGGCTTCTCTCTGCTGTGGAGTGTCTATGCCCCAGCACGCAGACTCCACCTGGTGCACTGTTTCCGATAAAAAATTCAGCCACAAACAGATTGCACCTCCCAGTGAAGGTGTCGGCTTCACAGGCTCGGATGCTCTGAGGGGCAGCACACGGTGCTGGGTACTTGGCTACAGCTCCTTCCTTCTCACTCTGGCCCCATAACCTCTCTCTGCCCACCACCTTCTGCATGGGGGAGTCAGGCCCCAATGTAAATGCATTTCTTGTAGGAAACAGCTCTGCAGTCTGCCTTCCTCTGGCTTCTCTTGGAAATCTGAGAAATAAAACTGTGAGGAACAATGAGTCCAATCAAGAGAGATTTGGTGTCATTTGAGTGCAGCTGTAACACCCACTCCTGTCTTTCCCCAAAGACACAGAGACACCCACCCCATGGTCTCATTGAGTACCTCCTCTGGGCTCGGCTCCAGGCACAAAAAGAAGGGAAGACATCTGAGTGAGGAGGTAGACACACGTCTCAAGTGAGTTAATAGTGCAGACTCTGGAGGGTGCCTTCCAGGCATGGCTAACAGCTCTGCAGAGGAAGCCAGGAGGGTCTTACATTCATCCAGGGCCTCTGGGTTAGACTCTGATGTCATTGCTACATGTTTCCACACATAATCCTTGAGCTACTCTGGTAAGACTATAAGAAGACATTCATCATATAATATTAAAATTACACCCCTTGATCTGTTGACAACTTGTGAAACATAAGCATTTAAAATATGTTATAATTTTGTAACTATGGTACAATATTTCTTCATTTTCAACACTCTGAGAGCTGCAAACCCAAAAACAAATACATATGGCTTAGCCTTCGCTTTCCTCTGAAAGACCATGACAAGTGGCAATTTCTATGTGTTCAGAAACTCAGAAGGAGCCTGAGAAGTCCGTGGGGCTGGTGTCTGCATTATGTTCTGCTCACTGGTCGTGTATATAGCAGAAGAAACAGCAAAGGCAAACCTCGTATCTCCAAAATGAGGTTTTTAAGGATCACGGAGCTGTCACAAAGCTGAAATGGCAGACAAGTGGGTGCTCCCATATTTTTTTTGGCTATCAACCATGGCAGGTCCGTTAGAGGCTGCTGGAAATACATGCTGGGCTGCGAGAGTCAGCAGAGAAGGGATCAGCTCCTGTTGCCCAGATATGGCTTGAGAAACGATGACCTTTTCATGGCCATTCCACCAGGCTGCTGTGTTCTTGCTGTCTTAGTCAATGTTTCCCTTGTTGCCGTAATTTCTGCTTTAAACGGCCACTCCGCAGCCTTGTTCCTTTGTTCCCTCTTCAAGTTTTGCAAGCTGCACGAACCTGCCATTACATAATGATTTATACACTTTGCCTTGTATCTGCAAAAAAAAAAAGAGCCTATGGAAGAAGCAGGATAGCAAGTGATCTGGTCCTCTTAATGTGACTGGAAGAAGAATAAATAAAACCTTAAAAGTTTGCACACTGACAGAGTCGTAGCTGTAATGGATACTGTCAAGAAGAGGCAGCCCTGTGCTACCCTGTTATTAATGCTCCCCCAGGAGAGAAGGGCTTCCTTCCAACAGTGTATCACTTTCTGAGTTGCAGGGAGGGAAAATTGGCAAAGGACACCATGTCCATGTTTCCTTAAAGGAGAGACTGTGAAAGTTTCTACTGAAATTGTCCTTTCCTTCTGGGTGTCTGGCCACCAGGACTTGAACGAACCTATGGCATCCAAGCCCTCCCACAGGAGTTGGCTTTGATGATGCTTCTTTCTTTAGAATAGCGGCTGTGTCTAATTCTTTATGTCCTCAGGGTCTAGCACAGTGCCTGGAGCTTGGCAAACACTCACTCCCTATTTGTGGATTGACTGAGTGATTGAATGGGAAGGAGAAATGAATGCATGCCATTTAGGGCTGAAGAAAGAATGGGCTGCAAAGAACTATCATCTCTCTCCTCCTTCCTCCAAAGGGGTCATTTAAGTTGAACTTTCACCAGATGCCACCTGATCAAGTTTTTGTGCTTGTTGAGCAGATGCAGAGCTGTGACCAGTGGTGTCAGTCAGCCTTTCTAGGAGATAATGGCAAACGACGAGCATTTATGGTTCCTTTGAAGTACATAGTCAATGGCTTCATTAGTCATGAGTATTTGAAGTTTACCAGGAATAGTCTCAGAAGTTTCTGTAGAACGTTTGAGAATTTACTATGTGCCAAGCACTCTTCTAAGCATTTCGGCCACAATTGCTTAGTTAATCCTTCTTCTTTTCTTATGAGGTAGAGTCTAATGTTACTCTCAGTTCTACAGAGAGACAAAGGCTGAGCGCTTTGTCTTAGATGACAGGTTTTGTAAATAGCTTCACTGAGACTGGAACCAATATATTTATGGCATCTCAAAGCCTCAGGCTGAGCTTGAAAGAGGTATTAAGTTGTGAAGACTCTTAGGATGTTCCCACGTAGCCAAGATGGGGAGTGAGTGGAACAGAAAGAGGCGTGTCACACTGTCTGTGGTCCTGGGAGTGCTGAGGTTCTGGAGAAACTTTATTGAGTCACTGTATTTAGTAAGTAAACTATAAATCACGGTGAACCCTCTGAGATTAACCACTTTGGTTAAAAAAGGGAAATGCTTTAGTGAAGCAGATGAATTGAAAATTTGAGAGGAGTCATCAAATAAATCATCTGATCGCAGAAAGAACGTAATGTACTAGTAGGTCTGGAATACATAGGGGAGATCATCTACTTCAGTGGTTCCCAGGTGTCTTGATTTCACAGGCGAGTCAAAAGAATGTTTGGGGCTGATTGAGTTGACAAGTTTAAATTTTGTTAGAAAGAATACATACACATATACATATTTCTACAAAGCAACTGTGTACCACCACCAACATTTCTTAAAAGGAAGGGCACTTTAGCTTCAAAAAGTTTAGAAAGATGAAAGATTCAGAACAAAGGATATTTTCTCTTAAGAAAAGAGGCGTGGTGACTTTATGTTGGCATTTAAAGAGAAATGATATCCAGTCTTTTTTCACTTCCAAGGTGCTCTCAGTTACAAAGCATACCATCAAGTTAAATGCAAGTAAAAGGGTGCATCTGATTTTGGAAACATTGAAGTAAAATAAGTTTTGTTTTCTTCTAAAAAATGAATGCTATCTTTCCTCAATTCTTTGATATCATGTGGCATGTTTTTGATGTTTTGAAGCTTCCATATCCAATGGTGCACTGAGAAACTAGATTTCAAATTCGGGTAGTTTGTCAAAAGTCAGTTTCGCATAGAGATGCTAAGAAAAATGGTCTCCATATTGTTCAGTTATTTTCACTTCGTTTGTAATGTTCTGGGTGATCTGAGAGAAATGTGAGAGCAGCCCTCAGCTCTCCAGTCTCTGTTCCTCCCTTGCATGTGTGTAGAGCGAAGGTCTCTGTGTTGACCTCTGGGTCTGTGGAAGATGACTGTGGTTAGTTCCCTGTGCTATGCAGTAGGACCTGGTTGTTTATCTATTTTATATAAAGTGGTATGTATCTGTTAATCTCAAGCTTCTAGTTTATCCCTCTCCCCCAACACTTTTCCCGTTTGGTAACCATAGGTTTGTTTTCTGTCTGTGAGTCTGTTTCTGTTTTGTAGATGGGTTCATTTGTATTGTATTTTTTTTCAGATACCACATATAAGTGATATCATATGATATTTGTCTTTCTCTATGTGATTTACTTCACTTAGTATGATAATCTCTAGGTCCATCCATGTTGCTGCAAATGGCGTGATTTCATTCTTTTTTTATGACTGAGCGATATTCCACTGTATATATGTACCACGTCTTTATCCATGTTATCTGTCAGTGGACATGTAGATTGCTTCCACGTCTTGGCTACTTTAAATAGTGCAGCTATGAATACTGGGTGCATGTATCTTTTTGAATTAGAGTTTTCTCCAGATATATGCCCAGGAGTGGGAATTGCTGGATCATATGGTAACTCTATTTTTAGTTTTTTAAGGAACCTCCGTATTGTTTTCCATAGTGGCTACACCAATTTACATTCCCACCAAGAGTGCAGAAGGATTCCCCAAAAGGCTCTCTTTTTGATAGTTTTTTTCCCCTAATATGGTGATATGCTCTGTACCCTAGAAATATACTTCCTATTCTTAACTTTTGCCTTGGCTGCAAGGAAGCTCAGAGGTTAATTTATTGTTTGATCAATGTAATTAAATTAGCCATGGTTTTTGATTAATTTTTTGCTCCCCTCCTGTCTTCCAGTTTTAAAATGTACATTTTATGATCTTAATTTTATTTTTCCATTTCTTATATAGAACTGTTTTATTTAAAACTATCTCAAATTCTCTTGAGAAGTGGCCAGAGTGGCCATTTCAATAAAGAATAAGTCAATCTTCTCTTCTACAGTTTTGAAGCAGTGAGGGAAATGTTAAGTAAAACTTTCAATCTCTCTACACATAGACATATATATATGTATGTATATAATTCTTTGAATACTTATGACTCATTGACAATCAAACAGTGTTGAGTATTTTTCTTTTTACTATGCTTTTCTTTTTCTTATTTCTTTTTAGTAGCATGGACCCTCATAAATCACAGATCTCCTCAATATTTAAAAGAAGTTTAACCGTATTAACCCATGAAATCTAACTGTGGATAAGTACGCAAACTAAAATTTTTCTTTGCTTTTGGCTGAAATTACAGCAGCTTAGTGTGGTAACAGCTCATGCTGATTAGGTTGTTTAATTTGCAGTCAGACATGTCTTTGATATAGAAAAACCCAGGAAATAAATTGTTAATTAATAATCACAGTATATTTGGAAGTCTAAACTCTCAAAGCCTAGTGTTCATGGAGAAAAAAAATAGAAGGGGCTTGTTGCACCCACATGTTGGGCATGTGGATGTCCACTCTGCTTCTGGTCATCTTGGAGGGCGGGCCCGGCACTAGGTGATACCATGGAAAGGATTCTTCCTCTGTGGCTCCCACTGAAGGGGCTTCTGTTTTCATTCTGAATTGAAATAATTTTCCTTGGAAACGCAGCAGCAGTCTTGTACCTTAATCGAATGGGGCTCCCTATTTCTGTGATTTATTATTCTTCCTTCCTCCTGTTCGCTTATTCCCCAGGTTGGTCACTGGGGATGGATCTATTAATTCATTGGGCCGATGGATTCCATGCATTCACATGGAGGCCCTGGAATGGAGGAGAGTGTGATGCTGGTCGTGTGCCTTGGACATTGGCTAAGAGGCTCGACTGGCCACCCGTCTTCCACTTTGGATAGAATAGCTGTTATTGGACTGGATAACTGCCTCCTTATCCCAGGACTGCTTTTAAGGAAAGAGTACTAGACATAGATCAGAAGTGTTAGATTTGAGTTCTGGCTTTGCTATATAACAGCTCTCTGACCTTGAGAAAGACTTGGAACCTCTCTGAGCCTTCGTTTCCTCGTTAGTAATATTTGAATACTTGATCTTGTCACATCATTGGATAATTGTGAAATTCAACCAAGATATTTACTAACTGTAAAGTGCTATAGCGCGGTAGTAGGCATTTATCTGTCTTCCCAGACCAACCTCTCTGCCTTGGGAAAAGCATCATCCTTCTCTTGGGGGAATTGCTTTTCCTTATCTTTCACTCTGACATGTGGTCCAAAAGGACCTGACATCTTGGAAGATAAATCCTTTTCTCTGGGCACAGGGATTGGTCTAAAGATAGGCATTTCTCCTCTATCAATTACCTATGGCTGCATAGCAAACCACCCCCAAACTTAGTGATTTGATATAACAGTGACATTATTTTCACGATTCAGTGGGTTACCTGGGTGGGTCTTGTGCGGGTCTCAAATACATTCTCTCATGTTGCTAAAGTCAGCTGATGGCTTGACTGGGGCTAAAGGCTCCATGACGGATTCACCATATATTTAAGGGCTTGGTGTTGGCCAGTTTCTGGGCCAATCTCTCCATCCTGGGTTTCCTTTCATGGCAGTGGGAGCACTCTATGAGGACAAAAATGGAAGCTCATGGTCGCTTGATGCCAAAAGTTGGACACCAAACAACATTACTTCTACTGTATTTTGGACAGAGTAAATCACAGGGCTAGCTTAGATTTAAGACAAAAGGAAATATACTTCACCTCTTAATGGAGGGAACGACAAAATCATATTGCAGGGGTTTTTGTGTATAGGAATGGAAGGAATCACTGCAATAATACTTGCAAATCATCTACCACATTATTAAAGCTGGAAAAACTTGGGGCCAAGACTCACTGGCAGCCTTTGTTCCAGCCTTGGGAAGGAATTAGCGTGAAGTAGTTGAGAATGAAACTGACTTCTGGAGAGAAGCAGAAACAAGAGCTGGAGGGCTCTGAAAGGATCAGAGCCTTTAAAACTGCTTTATGCCCGTTCTTGCCGTTTGGATCACATGAGCAAATTAATCCTCTTCCCCTCTCTCCTAATCTAGTTTAAGTTGGGTTTTTGTCATGTGTTCTCCGGAACACCAGCTGAATAATACTTATTCCTTTCCCTTCGCTTGCTTCCCCTGGCAAAAGGATGAAACGATGGAGAGTAGAGATCTATGAGTTTTAAATTAATTATGTACATGGGCACAGCAGCCCTCCCTTTTCATCCTCCACCAGCTCAAAACTGAATTGGCTGGCAACTTCCTTGCCACCATTATTCACTCTTTTTTTTTTTTTTAAAACACATAACTGGTCTGCTTATTATGGAACAACAATCAACAATGAATCAACATTTTTTTTTCAAGTGGGAAAATAACATCGCGTGTCATAGCGTCTTGGGGATTCCATTTTCCTCCTACCTATATATTATGAACCCTTTAAATTGGATAAGAGTAATATTCACTCTTATTCTGAGGATTAAAGTGACCGTGAGCTCCCAGCAAGCAGCATTCTGGCGAGAGATAAACTTTAGAATGGCACCATCCGAAGAACAAGCGAGCGTACACACGCAGGTTCCTTCATCTCTCCTCAACAACGATCTTAAAGTTTGGACCTGGAGAAGCTCTGGTAGCATCTGTGTCAACAGTATGACAGAATCTATAACCTTGTTGCCAGTTTGGATTAACTACTTATAGCAATGAACAAGCCAGACTTGATCTCAAAGAGCTCTCAACAAATCAGTTCGAGCCCCTCCCTCCTCTGGGGTCATCTTTTCAGGATAAATGGGTTGGTGGTCTTTTGAGACTGTAGATTTTAAAACCTTGTAATCCTGTGCTCCAGAAATGAAAAGCAAACTGCAATCTTTAATAACCAACAGAGGAGAGGATGATCATTTTCTGCAGTTAACTTACCACATATACCTTTTCATCTTCAGACTTCTTTTGTTTTAGGTAAAATGTCATTATCCAATTATCTTAGCAAACCTCTCCCCAAGAATTTGACCTTTTCAGTATTCTGTGATTTAATTCTCTAACCATATTACCTTGTCAAAGCGTGTCTTGGTCCAACTCATAAACAGTAAATATTTCTAAGCACAAGGTCTTCGGCTTGACCTTGGAAAGTGTCCCTGTTTCTTGGAACAGGGTCACCAAGAGCTCCCATGTAGGGGAGGTGATACTGAGATCTCCTCTTGGGTTGGCCTTTGGAAGGCTTTTTCTCTAGAAGACAGAGGAAAATGGTCTAGTGGGATGTTTTATTTTTCCCTTTATGAGCCTTTGTCATTAAACACGTTTCCTAAGCCATTTCCCACTGGATTAGAAGGGATGAAAGATGATTGGGAACTAATGTTGTGTTACAGGGTTTAAGCTCTGGATTTAGACAGATTTGAGTTTGACTACTAACCTTGCCATTTATCATCCACATAACAATAGGCAACTCACTTAACTTCCTTGATCCCCAGTGTCCTCATCTGTAAAATGGAGATAATAATACCTCCTAGGATTGTAGTGAAATTAAATGAGAAAATGTAAGTAAAGTATTTGGCACTGTGCCTGGAACATACTAAGTGTCCAATAAATGTTATCCATTATTATTGCAGTATTTAATGTATATAATTTAATTAGATACAATTTAATTTATCTAGGGAGGTTTGTATGCTGTCATGGGGCAGAAGAATCAGCCTGGATTTTTAATGTAATTCTTAAATCTTAAGGCAATCTCTACTTTTCCAGAGTGAGCAGTAATGTAACTTTCAGAAATGTTTGTATTAGCAGGTCATTTATACTGAGAAACTGAAGACAGTTGTCCTAATGTTGGACTTTGAACACGGAGAAAAGTTCGTCCACATTTTGTTAAGAAGAAATGGTCATTGGGAAGCCCTGGTCATTTTCTACTTTAAATCAAAATAGAGAGGGATATTTATAGGATTTTGGATAATTATCAAAGTCATCTGAATTAGTCATGATGTTGGATAAATGTCCATATTCTTTTTTTAAAATTAATTTTCATTAGAGTATAGTTGATTTACA
This sequence comes from Delphinus delphis, assembly GCF_949987515.2. Lineage (NCBI taxonomy): Eukaryota > Metazoa > Chordata > Mammalia > Artiodactyla > Delphinidae > Delphinus > Delphinus delphis. The sequence goes on along the minus strand of NC_082698.1, from coordinate 18,615,451 downwards.
ATGTTGTGTTATCCATATTCTTAAGATGACTATTTAAGAGCAAATGAAACTTCCCTATCTTCTGAGTTAAGTGCCTAGCAGATTTTTATGGGGAGTATAGAATTTGCTTTGGGGTTTAGGCCTAATTTTTGAGAATGTCTCTTTAAAGACATAGCATATTGTGCTGAACCCAACTGCATTAACTCCAAATTAATGTACTATCACAAGTCCTAGAGCTAAGACAAACATATATCCCAGTTTGCATAGAACAGACCTAATGAACATAATTGCCCCAACAACATTATTAATAGCACTCATTTCATTTTTAAAAGTGTGCTGATTTAGGTAACAAATTATATGGTCACACTGTCTAAATCCTCATGGTCTGTCTACCTTTAAAATGTTTCAGCTTTTTATTTTTATGGACCAAATTATCATTACCACATTCATATTCTCAATTCTTAGAGGTAGGAAGATATTTGTCTGTCATGATGAAATGGCATTTGTCCTTTTATGAGACAATGGTAAATACATAAGCCATTGGATTTCTCTCTTTGCCTTGGCTGCCAGGCAGCTCAAAGCTAATTGGGAGCTCAGTTGTAGGACCTTCCTTAGCCTAGGATTTTTCAAGCAATTATTCCCTTCCTTGGCACTGTTACTTGGTTCTTGTTTTAATTTTTTATTGTGTTTGGGATTCCCCCCGCCCCCTGTGGATGGTTTCAAATCATTTTTAGAAATAAGTAGAATATAAAAATTGAAAAATAGAAAATGTTATGAATGTCTTATTTGTAATATTTAAAGTCTCATGCAAATTCATATTAATACACAGGGCTGGATTGATTAAACACAAGGATTCCCATGTGGATATCTAGAGTTCCCTTTTCTACATGGTCACACGTGACGATGTGTGATAGTTTTTTCTCATGCTGTGGTAGACTGTATCATTTGGCCCTAATGCTTTATCCCTTCCTGTATTCATGACTTTCTCCAGGGAACTGCAGTGGGTGTGGGACAATAATCTTGGCTTAGTCCCGACCTCACTTTGGGCTGGTTGATTCTCTGTGTGGGTATTGACAGAACTGAACAGTAAGAGCTGCAACCTTGGAGTCGAAGCATGGGAACCTTGAGCAGGTTTAGCAGCGAAGGAGGGATTTCTCTTCCCTCAAAGAACCATAGCAGCCTGTGTGAGAACGTCTACCGCAGCAAGGAATCTTAGCACCAATGGGCAAGCACTGCACTGCATGGGTCTTTTTTCCAACAGTAACACCCCATGGCAAGAAGAAGCTACACCAGTGGTGACTCAGGTCCAACTATCTCCCTTTAGATACAGACTGGAAAGATCACTTTTGGACTACGTAAATTCCAAGAGGGAACATCTTAAAGGAGGAAGACGCACACACCACATTTCCTACTAATAATACAGGTGGAGGATTAAATTATTAATTGTAAAAACAAGAGACGTGACCATATCTGCCCGCTCGTGGAACTGTTCACCCCAGTTTTACTGTCATCCTCGATGTGTATGGGATGGAAGGATGAGGAAGAAAGTACGGATCTTAATGTACGATATGGATTGGGGATGAGACGAGGTTAATAAGGCAATGCTTTGGGGGAAAGGTGAGCCCTGAATTCTGATTTAAGGCCCACTAAGTTCAGAATAAGTGTAATCTAGACCCAGGTGGCATTTATCATGGAGCCCTGCCCTGCTGTGCTGATTTGCACTCTGAGTCAGCGGTGGCAGGAGCTGCTTAATGAGACATGAGACAAGTGTGATGCAATGGAGAGATCAATGACCAGTTAGTCACATAGATGCAGACAGCTTTGGAAGGTGAGCTGAAGCCATAGAACCCTGCAACCCAGATTTTAGTCCAGAAGTATTGCGTTAGAGCAATTTTAAGCAGATGCCTTCTGTGGGTTTTTAAAAAAAATGAAACAGAGATGTCCCCTAGAGGGCATTTCAGATTCTTATTTCTTGTTTCACTTCCCAGGAAATAGAGACATAAGGGAAAAATTCCCTGGGAGGGAAATATAATTTGGTGATAGTTGTTTATTTGCTTCATTTAAGATTCAGCGAAACCAGGACTGACCCTGTCCTACAGCTTTCCTCCTTTGGCTGTATCAATTTCCCTTTATTTTCCTTTGGAGCTGAGCTGGAGGAAGCAGTAACCTCGCTTTGTTTTGCTGCCTCACGCTTTGTGCTGACATCAATCACTTGCTCGACAGAACATTTATTTTACCTGTTTTTCTCTGAGTTGAGCATCTGTTTTGTTTTGTTTTTCCTTTTAATGGATTCTCAAAGCTCTTCTGAATTTATCCTCTCATACATAAACTGAACGTTGGAAAAGTTGCTCTTTTGTAATCTATAAAGATAGCAGATATCTACGCCCAATATCTACTTTCTTACAGAAACATTTCTCCATAGTTCAGACTTGAACATCAGTTCCAGGTCACTTGGAAAACATCCCCAGCCATGATAATCATTAATGAACAAAAAAATTGGCATGCAAATAAAATATTGGAACACCCGCAAAACCAAATCGATTTCTGAGTTTGTACTTAACGATCGACAGCAACAGTAAAAACAAATGTAGCTTTTGTGCAATGTCCGTTTTTGTTAAAGGCGGCAAATGTACACAGGGGCTGTGTGATGTGGGTTAATTTGAATCCCGTTGGCTATTTACTGACTGAGTGACCTTGGGCAAGTTTCTTAGCCTTTCTTGTGCCTGATATATAATGTGGAGCTACTAACAATGGTTCCCATTTATGGGGCACTTTACTGAGTGTCAGACCATGCTACAAGCTCTTTACATTTATTCACTTAATAATTCTCCCAACAACACTTGAGGTAAGTGCTGTTCTGTCCATCCTCATTTTATCAATGGGAAAACCAAGGCACAAAGATGCTCACTAACTTGCCTAATGTTTCCAGCTCACTAACTTGCTGGAAAGCAGGGGAGCTAGGATGTGAAACCAGGAGGTCTGACTTTAGGGGCAATGTACTGCTCTGATGATCATTGTAATAATAACCCACCTCGTTAACACCTTGGGCTGTTGAGAGAAGAAAAGGAGACTTGTGTCTATAAAGCACACACCACACTGGATCTGGCCAGATGTTCTTTGGTGTTGTGAAGGCTAGACCATTCAAACTCCTAGAGGACCACCCACTGCCCAAGTTTGAACTTGAACTTTTGAATTTGGGGTTCAGCTCAAATGGCTCCGGTTATTCTGGTGCTTTTTTTTTTTTTTTATCATTTTGAAAAGGAAATTCTGGAACAAAACCAGAGTTACCTACTGTAATCTCTGCATCAAGGAAACTGGTATAAATGAGAGTAGGATGATTACCAAGGAATTAGCTGGTGAGCGATGGTCAGCTGCTGTCCACTTTGTGACATTGAGAAAGCTGGACTTGAACGTGCCATCCCCGACCTTTGAACTTCTGCCCACCCCCTTTGCCATCTTTGTCTTGAGAGTCCTCCCTTCTCTCTTCTTGGAATTGACATCACATCAGTAGAGAGCTGGAATCACATTTCATTTCCTCTCGCTTCCTCTGGTGCTGTGATCGCAGTGAAGCACTGCAGCCCTAGAAGAGACAGAATTTAATCTGTTTTTATTAACAAAGTCAGATCATATGTAAATGAATTTCCTGAAGAGCCATTTAATTAGAAGAGGTTTGTTCCCCCCCATTAGGTGAATCCCTGATGGAGGAAGACCTTGGAAATGCCCCACACCTCTATTAAAGTTCCCACATGCAGGATGCAGGAGGGTGTCCATTTTGGAATTAAAATTGTAACCTGAGTCTGGCCTAATTCTCCACAGGGGAGACTTCCTGAAGGACATAGAAGACTAGAGCTGAAGCGACCCCTGGCGTTAGCCATTATGATCCCAGTGAATTTGAGGTTCTTGTCTCATTGCAGAAAGAATTCAGAGACGAGACAGGGAGGTGAAGAGAGTAAGGTGAGGATGTATTTAAGCAAGAATACACTCTCAGAGGGAGAGTGGGCAGACAGGTGAGTAGCTGCCTGGGTTTCTCTGGCAAGCTGGTTATGAGGGGCATACCAATGAAGGGGCAGAATATTCATTGGGGAGGAGGGTTTTGGGGGTTGTATTCCCTGATTTTCACCCCAGCTCCACCTTCCCAAGGGGAGAAGGGATTTTTGTCCTTATTTAGCTTTTATTGGAAACGTCATGGCATCGGTGCCCGATAGATACTTCCTATCTGCCAGGCTAATTTCATTGTACTTCCCGTCTTCCCCCACATTTCTTTGTGTGCCTCCAGGACACACATCACCCAAAATGTGAGGCTTCCTGTCAGTCTGGAGGTTCCTACTTTTCCTTGTCTGACCATGGACCCCCGCTGTTTACAAGATGCATGATTTCCTGCCCCCTGGCCTGTGCCCCCCTTTCTTTGGTCATATCTAGCTACCTGCCTGCTGTAACAGTTACAACTTCCTTAACACGGCAGAAATGGACACTGACACCCGTGTCTTCCGAGAAGATTTTGAGTGATGTTGGTGTCTTAAGGAAGTGACCAAAAGACTTAGTTAATTGATGAAATTTGCTGCTTTCATTTTGTGTGTGTGTGTGTGTGTGTGTGTGTGTGTGTGTGTGTTTGTGGGTATTTCAGCTGTGGGTACTGCGTGAATTACTATTTACTTAACATGTATCCCAAATGCTGTTATTACATAGCCCTTATGTAGGGGACAATTATTGTTTTATGTGCCCAATACTCCTGGCACCTACTTCTTCTGATTACTGCTCCTCTCAGCCCCCAGCCCCCCACAGGAGGAGTCATCTTATTAGCTGGCTGGATCCTTTTGTGCACAGTTTATTGAACCAGTGGCAGACACATGACCCAAGTTGGGCCAGCAAGTTCTTTCATGTTAAGGCCAGAAAATTAATAAAACTGTATCTCTTGTAGGTGAAACTATATGGTGAAAAGTCTGGGTGCCGTTGGCTGCCATGTCTTGCATCACATGCAGAAAACTGGTTGGAGGGAAAGAGAAAAGGTTGACACATACAGAGAGAAGCAGAATGGAGAGATGTCATGAGGATGTCTGAGTCTTTAGACATCCTTTAGACTGTATCTCTGTCCTTCCTTCTTCTAGTTACTCTCTCACTGGATTCCTTGAAGCCCCCAAACCCCTTTTTTACTTAATCAAATTAAATTCATGTTACTTGTGGCCAAAAGAATCCTAATATACCTAGGAAAGCAGGAAGTGTCTTTTCATCCAAGGGGCTGCAGCTAGGCCAGAGGCTGGAGTAGAAGGATTGAGAGGATAGGAAAAAACTTCCAGAGGGAATGACATTGGAATAATGTGGAAGAGGCTTTCAGACAGCTGAGCACAGAAGATACCTTAATGCTTGCCCAAGGAGGAGGGTGATTGATAGACATACGAGTATAGAACAGAGGACCTTCGAAGGCATCACCAGAGGCATATGGTGCCTCTGGCTGTGTGGGCACGGTTATTTACAACAAAACCTTATTTCTTCTTATAAAGCTCCAAAGGAAACCCTTTGGGTATTGTTCATGGGAGTTGTCCATACTGGATGGATCACACATCATGTACTATCACTCGCTGGGTGTCTACATTAGGTTAATTACGTAAGTACACATTCATACCAGAATATTGTCCATGAACAAGGCTAGTAAATGTTTGAGAAAAAAATTGCTGCAACCTATCTCTGTACAATGTGAAAATTGATTTTAAGCCCAACATTCTCATCTCTAGGTCTTCAATACCTACATAGCCAGTACATATCACAGGCTGTGAAGTGAGATGTCTGAAAACTGTGGCATTTAAGACATTTTTCTCTAAAGCAACTCTTCCACTGAAATCTCCTCTTCATCCGAGCTGGCAGAGTTGACACTTATTAATTATTTCAGTTCCTGATGCTCCCTGGGGATGTATAAGAATCCAGGGGGAGTGGCCAAGATGGCAGAGTAGGAAGACCCTGAGCTCACCTCCTCCCACCGGCACATCAAAATTACAACTGTTTACGGGGCAACTAACTGGGCAATCCACACACTTGAGGATAATCACAATTGCAGATGTTCTCCCCAAGGAATGAGGGGTCTCAGTCCCACACTGGGCTCCTCACCCGGGGTCCTGCACTGGGAAGATGAGCCTCCAAAGTCTGGCTTTGAAGGCCAGTGGGGCTTGTGCATGGGAAAGCCAGAGGGCTGCCGGAAACAGAGATCCACTTTTAAAGGGTGCGTGCAAAACTACACATGCTCTGAGACACAGTGAAGAGGCGCTAATTCGGAAGGAGCCTGGGTCAGACACAGTTGCTGATCTTGGAGAGCCTCCTAGAGAGGCAGAAGGAAACTGGGACTCTCCCTGGGACATAGATGCTGGCTGCAGCCATTTGGGGAGCTCATTCTACCGTGAGGGCACTGGTGCTGGAAAATGCACTGGAGTCCTCTCTCTAGCCTGTTAGTGCTGAGGCTTACCTGCCCACCAGCTAGATAGTCCCAAGAGCCCTCCAGGCCGGGCAGCCAGCCATGCCAGGACCTGACCCCACCTACCAGTGGCCTGCAGCCTCCACATGAGGCTTACCAGCACACCTACAGTAGTTGGCCATGCCACAACAGAAGGGCACACTCAGCCCACATAGGGGGCACCCCCTAGATCATATAGATCTGGCGACCAGAGGGGAGTGTGCTGCTGGGCCCTAATAAGATGTATCCTACATAAGGCCACTTTTCCAAGATCGGGAAATGTAACTGACCTACCTAATTATAGACATAAACGTAGAGAATTAGGCAAAATGAGTTGCCAGAGGAATATGTTCCAAACAAAGAAACAAGACAAACTCCCAGAAAAAGAATTAAATGAAAAGGAGATAAGCAATATACATGATGAAAGTTCAAGGTAATCATCATAAAGATGCTCAGTGAGCACAGGAGAAGAACAGATAAACAGAAGTTTAACAAAAAGTTAGAAAATATAAAGAGAAACAAAACAAAGCTGAATAATATAATAACTGAAATAAAAAATACACTAGAAGGAAGCAAGAGTAGAGTAGATGATACAGAGGAATGGATCAGCAAACTGGAAGACTATTAATGGAAATTACTTAGCTGAACAGAAAAAAAGGAAAAATTTAAAAAAATAAGGACAGTTTAAGAGACCTAAGTGAAAGAAGTCAGAGGAAAACAAATACCTCATGATTTTACTTATATGTGGAATCTAAAAAACAAAATAAATCAGCAAACATAGCAAAACAGAAACAGAATCATAGATACAGAGAACAAACTCAGGTTTGAGTCATCTTTATAATATGTTACTCACATGGTAAATGAATAATTTTGGATGAATCTCTTAACCTAAGATATTAGTATCTCCCCTGTAAACGGAGCTTAGGATACTTAACTTGCAGGGTTGTATGAGCTGAATGAGATAATAACATTTTTCGTGATACCCAGCTACACCCCAGGGTGATTAAATCATACTCTCAAGGTGGGATCCAGGCATCAGTGCTTTTAAAGCTCCCAGAGAATTCCCATGTGCATCCCAGGTGGAGACCCACTGATTCATGGGGGCTCACCTCATGACAGACATTGGTTTAAGCATTTTATTCACATCACTGTTACTCATTTTGATTGGCAATTCACGTAGCCTGAAACCAAAATACCAGCGAATATGCATAAGTGAAACCGTATGTGCTCAGATTTTCTTTGCCTGGACAGAAACTACCAGGTTGCCCCCTCTTCTTTTAGTTTCAACTATCACCGGAATTTTTGCCTTGATTCCTCCTTTCTCCCCTTTGTGTGGAGATCTGCTAGGGAAACTCCTATAGGGTAACCATTTTCCTGCCAATACTCATGGGTGAGTTGCCAGGGAGACCTCAAGGCAAGAGAGAGGGCGGAGTGAGATCCACTGAGTTCCTCAAGGTTTAGAAGACGGCTGCTGGCATCTTTGGGAGCCATTTAGGCACCCGTCTAACCTTCTTTGCCTCTCCCAGAGCCTGTGGAGAACTTCCACAGCGGTTCCCACAATTACCCGGGCCTCCTGGGGACTTCCCTCATTCAAAGCCCAAACCCAAGGGGAGCTCCGCTCAGCAGCAAACCGACAGTGGCATCTGCTAACCGCAGACCTGCCCTTCGGGGCTCCTACTTGGCCTCTCTCTTGACCATTATGTTCCTCATGCAAATATTTTCTTAGCTGCAGGCCCAGAGACTGACCTTTCCCATATCACAGGACATCTTCATCAAAGCCATGAGACCAGAGATTCAAATGTTTGAAACGGGTGTAAGTGAGAAAGGAGGGGGTGTTTGCTTGATTTCCTTTGTCAGGTCCTCTGTTTTGCTTTATTTGGTTTCGTAAGAGAAACACTTCTAACTTACCCTAATGATGCTTGGCCTCTTCGCATGACCTTTCCTGATCATTCTTGGCAGTGGTCCTCTCACTTGTAGAAGCAGTAGTTAGTTGAGGGCCACAACGTGTGGTCTGGGACCATTAGCATTAGAATTACTGGAGCTATGGGAGGCTTGTTAAAAATACAGATTCTTGGGCTTCCCTGGTGGCGCAGTGGTTGAGAGTCTGCCTGATGATGCAGGGGACACGGGTTCGTGCCCCGGTCCGGGAAGATCCCACATGCCGCGGAGCAGCTGGGCCCGTGAGTGATAGCCGCTGAGCCTGCGCATCCGGAGCCTGTGCTCCGCAACGGGCCACAACAGTGAGAGGCCCACATACCGCAAAAAAACAAAACAAAACAAAACAAAAAACAGATTCTTGGGACTTCCCTGGCGGTCCAGTGGTTAAGACTTCGCCTTCCAATGCAGCGGGTATGGGTTCAATCCCTGGTTGGGGAGCTGAGATCCCACACGCCTCGTGGCCAAAAACCCAAAACATAAAACAGAAGCAATATTCAATAAAGACTTTAGAAATGGTCCACATCAAAAAAAAAATATTAAAAAAAAAAGCATATTCTTGAGGTCCACTCAGACTTAACAGATACAGAACTTCTATAAGTGGGGCTCAAGAGGTTGAATTTTTAACCAGCACCCTATGTGATTCTGAGGTGCAATAAAGCTTGAGAATCATTGGTCTTAAACTCAGTATTCTTACCTTTGTGTGAAATTTTAGCACTTGGGTTTATATTATCTTTCTTCATTTTCTCTTTGAAGAAAGGTGTTCCATGCATGAGGCAATAAGTATATAAGGTTCCTGAGGGCTTGCATCCGCCATTGCATCCAGCTCAGCACCAACACACAGAAGATGCTGGTATAAACGATCCTGGATTGACTATAGTTGCAGCTCAAAAAAAGAACACGAGTAGTGCCAATTTCCATTTGATGGCCCAGTGCTTGGAAAGTGCTGGGCTGAGGCCAGTTCAAGGGACTAGCACCCTCTAATGATGCCAAGAACAAAGTTTCCTTCTTAAAGGAAATTTTTTTTGGAGGGGGGGCCTGAGTTGGGTCTTTTGCTGCTGTGCACGGGCTTTCTCTAGTTGTGGCGAGGGGGGCTACTCTTCGTTGAGGTGCGTGGGCTTCTCAATTGTGGTGGCTTCTCTTGTGGCAGAGCACGGGCTCTAGGCGTGCGGGTTTCAGTAGTTGTGGCTCGTGGGCTCTAGAGTGCAGGCTCAGTAGTTGTGGCGCACGGGCTTAGTTGCTCGTGGGATTGTCCTGGACCAGGGCTCAAACCCGTGTCCCCTGCACTGGCAGGCGGATTCTTAATCACTGCGCCCCCAGGGAAGCCCTTAAAGGAGATTTTTAAAAAACAGATTAAGGACAGCAGGTATATTGGAGCTGGGGCTGCATCCAAGGTCTGACTTAGCCTTACTTTAGCCAAAATGGTTGAATTACTTCTCATAATTTCCGATACATTTTAGAAAATGAATTGTAATTAGGGTCTCTTTTTCTTCCATTGTTTTCTGTGGCTGCCTTTGAATTCAAATTACCCCAAATAAAAATAGCTACAGTCACCCTGAGATAGAAAATGAAATCTATTAGCCCAGCAGATTTTCTTGGTGTTAGTTACTGACCGTGATAAGTTACAGTTTATGGTCAAGGTATAATTCTAGTTCTGGGCTTGTCAGCTGGATCAGTATAGTTGAGTTAACAGTTGCAGAGACCTGTCTTGCACAGCTGTTGCAAACTGCTGCCTGATTTACTCACCTGATTCTGCTCTGGGATTGCTCAGGGTGGAAGAGGTAAAGCCTTGTTTTACCTGAATCGTCCCCTGATTTTTGCATATTGTCTTTTCTTGCCAGCTGTTAGCTCTGCAGCTGGGCTCCTTGAAGGCTGAGCCCCGACCTCTTTTTAGAGAGTGTTTAGTCTCTCTGAACCTCTGTTTTTGCAGATGGAGCCCATCTTCGAAGATTTCCATACCTTTTTTTTTTGAGTGTGGCTTCTTTCACTTGGCATAATACCTCTGAGACCATCTGTGTGATCTGTATCAGCAGTTCATTCCTTTTCACTGCTGAGTAGTATTCCATGGTAAGGAAGTAATACAGTTTGTTTTTCCATTTAGTCACTGAAGATATTCGGATTGTTTCCAGATTTTGTTGTTAAGTATTTGCCATAAAGGTTTGTGTGTAAACTTCATTTTCCTTTGAGAGTGGGATTCTTGAGGAGCATTTCTGAGGATGAGTTCTTTGGAGAATTCTGTGTTGAGCGCTTCTCCCATTAACTGAAGTCAAAGAGTGAGGATTCAGCAGGACCACTTGGAGAGCTTGTTATTTGTATGTGCAGTTAAGGGGATAAAACTGACTGGTGTTTGGTGTGAGTGGCTGGCTGACACATGAGTGAGAAAGGCTGTGATAAGGTCCCTTGGTTGGTAGTGTTTCTTGGAACACAACCACCCTTTTTCTTTGTTCAAAGTAAGTCCTGTTTCAAATGGAAAGTGTGACCTCTCAGGGCTGTCAGTGCTCCTGCTTACTCTGTCTTAGGTATAATGTGTTTACCTCATATTCACTTTGAGTCTTGCTAAACTCCCAAGCATCTTGGGTCCACTGGATTTCTGTGCTCGTGGGGCATTGAAATACTATATGCAAATGGCAAGAAAGGGTGGGCATGCATTCTGCATGTATCTTCTTGATTCACTCGCATGTTCCGTGGTCCCAGTGGATGGAGGAAGCTCCATATTTCCAACTACAGAGATGGTGAATGCTGAGATGTGACCAAGGGGCTTCAGTGGCTGTTGTGTCTTTGAAGAAATGAATCAAGTGTAGATCCACGTTTAACCTGTTCATCCAATCTGTTTTCTTCCATCTTTCTCTTACAATGTTTATAATAGACTTCACTTGTGCTGAGAATGTGGGATAGAGCATCCTCTTGGTTTCTTGGGACAAAAAAGATTTCTCTGAGGTCTGGTATGGAAAGCCCAAGGCTTGGGTTCAAATGTTGCTCACACATTGTGCAGTCTTGGGCAAGTCAATTCTGAGTCTCACTTCTTCCTTTTAATATGGGAATTAAACAATTTTTATGTACAGGGCAATCATGAGCATTCACACAAGGGAAATAAACCTGGCACAGAGGAAACATGGTAACTGTTCAAATCCTGGGGACAGACATCTGCTTGGCGCACGCCTCGCATCTTCTCCGTCTCCTTTCCCTTGCTGGGCCCTTCTTCCCACTGTGCCCTGCAGACCTGGCCCCGCAGTTGCCCCGGCCTCTACAGAGAAGGGGCTTTGCAGATGTAATCTGCTCGGTAGGGCTGGAGGTGGGTGTGTGTGTGTCTTGATGTGGCAGTGTGCAATGAACTTCATCAACAATTAGGAAAACCTTTATGTACATCAAAGAAGTGTTGATGGAAATTATTTGGTGGTTTGAAGACCCACTCCCTACCCGCACGCCCCCTTTGACTCTGCCATTGCTGCCACCTCTGCAAAGCACTGGGCTAGGAGTCAGGTGACCTGCTTCAGCTCGCTCTCTCTCTGCAATTCTTGTTTCATGTCTTTAAGCAAGTCATATTGCCTCTGTTTATCCTTTTTTTTTCCTTACCTGATTACTGGAAATTTCTAAAGTGGAGCTGATAGTGTTGTCAAATTTGAAAAAAAAATATATGGAATGCTTCACAAATTTGCGTGTCATCCTTGCACAGGGGCCATGCTAATCTTCTCTGTATCGTTCCAATTTTAATATATGTGCTGCTGAAGTGAGCAGCATATTGCCTCTTTGAACTTCAGTTTCCTTATCTGTAAAGTTTTGGTTAAAGAGTGCTTATTCCACCTACTTGCCAGGGAATTTGGAAGCTATAACACGCTGTTATCAACATAAAACATTATTATTACCATTATCTAACACGTTGAATGATTTCAGTTTAGTGTTTTATCTTGCTCAAGAATGACAGCTCCCTCCCCCATCTTTTAGAAGTGGACTAGAGATAATAAATCCAAAGGAGTGAATTTCTAATTGTAAAATTTCTAGTACTGTGGCCCTAGGATAGTCTTGCTATTTGAGAGTTGGGAGAACTTCCTGGTATCCCTAAAACAAGTGTAATTTCAGCAGTTGAGTATTTTGCTTACATCTCAGGCTGCCTCTGATTCACACTCCTGAAGGCTCACTTCAGGCCTGTGGGTGGCTTGGAAATTTGTTTTAGAAACAAGGTTTATGTGTCAATTGCACTTCCTCTGTGGTTCTCTCATTGTCTATTTCTGACAATATTTGCATGAAACCAGATATTTGACTTCCAGAACATCTGTTTTTACAATTCGTTTCCCATCTGAATCTACGGTGTTCCGCCTGGGCTGGAAGAGCTTCTCTGCTCAGCGAGATTGGGGATGTGGGCAGCAGGGGGAGGGGAGGCTTGGTGGCGATGTTTACGAATACAAACAAGTTTGCCGGGGGCATCCAGCCTCAGAGGAAGATGTGATGAGTGTGGAAACCTTGGGTAACTAGTGCTGTTTAGCCCAATTTTTCAAATGGGCCGTATTCTTTTAAACATTAGGACTTAAAATGATTTCGCTGTTTTGGTTGGAAATCTTTCTCAAATGTGGGGCTCCTCCTTACCTCCCAAATTGGAGCATGTGGAATTAATTGAGCTCTTCTTGCCTGCTAGGCTTTGGTTTTTGTCCTCTAAATGGAAAACATGGAGTCTGATCCCTAAATGTCAGCACCTGCGCTGTATTATACTGTTTGTGATGCTTTTTGGGTTTACTTAGGTCAAAGAGCTTTATTCTTGTACTAAATCGCCCTAAGGCCCGAGGATGTGAAGGAGTGGCTGAAAAAGGAGGTCTGTGGCTGGTCTAGTGAGATACGGGGTGCTTGACATGAGCTGGGCCACAGACAAGCAGGGGGTCCTGCCTGCATCCCCGGGCTCCCTGGCCTGGTCTAAAATCCTCACAGCTGTAGGAAATCACTGAAAGGTCTTAAGCAGGGGCATGAGTGATCAGATTTGTATCTCCAAAGGTCTCTCAGACTGCAGGTGAAGAACGAAGTGCGGGCGTGCTGAGGAGGTGCGTGAGTACGGGGGTCCAGGCGGGGGACAGGGGTGTGCGAACACCCTTGTGATCTTGCGTCTGCCCTGCTTGCCTCTCGGGATTGTTCTGCGTGCTTTCTCCCTTCTAGCTGCTGCCTGTGTCCTGCCTTGCCGGGTTGTGCTCAGATCCTTAAGTCAGACTTGCCCCTCTATTTTCCCGTAGAAACTCTCTTCTGCTTATTAAGCACTTCTGCTCATCTTGCCTTGAATCTGAGCAATCCTGCATTCCTGCTGGATTATCATTTCCTTGAGGGCTGGGCGCAGTCTCACTTGTCTTTGTGTTTCCTGTAGAAGCCAGCTCAAACATGGGCGTGTGTTAGATTACACATTGTTCTATAAATGTGAAGTGGCATTTGAAAATACAGGAGGCAATGGGTAAATTTGTTGTCGAATAAATGAAAGAATGGATGGATGGTAAATGAATTGGTGGAGTCAGGGAGGGAATTTTTGTGATGTGGTTCTTGATAAGATCCTATAACCAGACCCTCAAGTTAGAATTGTGTGTAAACTTAAATTGCCTAGATGTAAATTCTTTGTATTTTAGTATATTGGATTCAAAAGTTCCATTTTGTGCCTGCCCTGAAGACATTTTGGTTTCCTTCCTGGTTCTTAGCTATGCTCTTGGTGGATGAAACTGTGAGAGAACTGAATGCATCTATTTTGGAGATAGTCGAGGGAGAGTTTGAAAGACACCTGTTATCAGGTTACTCCTGGGACTGCTCTTGCTTGCAGAGTTAAAGAGAGCAGTCACCTACCTGCATGATGTCACTTCAGGGAACTCTGGAGGGACTCCTAATTTCTCCTCAAAATAATCCTTCTGCTGTTACCGAACGCAAGTCCGTGTGCCTGACGCACAGTGAGGCCAAACAATAGGGAAACGTCAGAGTTTGGAGCAGAGATATATTGCAGGGCCCTGCAAGGAGACGGGTGGCTTATGCCTTAGAAACCCCGAACTCCTTGCTCGAAGGCTTTCAGCAAAGCCCTTTTACAGGAAAGGTGAGGGCGAGGCACGGTTGTTTGTTGCATATTTCTTAGTGTTGGATCCTTTGCTCTCGCTGCTGTCCATGCAGATCAGGTCACCATGTTCCTATAAGCCTCCATAAAAATGTTACTCCCTGTTCTGCAACTTTTTATCTAAAGGTGTCACACTCTCGAAGGTCATAGGCTTGAGAATTACACAGGAAAGGGAAGGGGAGGCATTAAATTCTGTCTCCATGTCTGCTTGCTGCTTTTAACATTTTACAAATTACTCCTCATTTTACTTGTTCAAGGTCCCAAGTCTCGACTTTCACCCTCAGAGATCCAGACCCTGGCTAAGAGGAGGGGATCTCTGTGTGGGCCGTTGCCCTGCCAGGGAGCGCTGGTCCAGCACCCAGCCTGTGCCCTCACGCCAGTGCCCAGGCCCAGCTGAAGGGCCAGGTGCCCAGACCCTGCCCACCTGTCATGCCTGAGGGAGCCAGGTGCCCAGGACCCAGCCGGCCCTCAGGCTCCTCAGGCCGCGCAAACTGGGGGCTGGGTTCAAGTCCTGCACGCAACCCAGGGTGACTGCTGCCTTGGGAACAAGTGAGATGCTGACCATTGGCTGAGTGGGCCCCATAAGGGCCAAGTGCTACAGAGGAATGGCGCCCCCGCTGCCCCTGGTACACTCCCTTTTCATGGAGGCCTTCTTGAGTGGGGTCTACAGTTTTATAGCCACAGCCTAATGTTCCTGGAAGAGGTCAAACTCTGCCTCAAATGGGTTTCCAACCAAGGTACGAATGACCGTTGGCAAATCTTTTCTTGAGAGAATTGAGGGTCCACGGGGGTGGTGGGGAGAGTGGAAGGGAGAAAGGGGAGGTTGGGGAGTGTGGACAAGCTCTGTGGATTGATCATCGTGTCTGGTTTTCCACTTTACCTGCTGTTTCAGTCAGGATTGTTTAGGTCAGGGATCAGTGAATGTTTTCTGTAAAGGGCAGAACATACATGAGTATTTTAGGCCGTGTGGACCGTTCCGTGTGGGTCACAAGTACTCCAGCCCTGCCCTTAGTGTGTGAAAGCAGCCGTAGGCAATACATAAATGAAGTTGGGGGTGGTGAGGGTGACAAGGGGAGCTGTGTTCCAGTAGAACTATTTACAAAAACAGGCTTTTTGTCCTGCCAGCCATGGTTTGTTGACCCTAGTCTAGGTCATTCTTAATTGAAAAGACAAAAGCAAAGCTCATAGCTCATGGATTAACACATAAAAGGATTACTTCTGGCTTATACTAAATGTCTAGTGTAAGTCAAGAGTGCTCTCATGGTCATTCAGGGACTCAGAATGACAAAGTGTCCATCTTAACAGAGCTTCTACGATCACCTTGGCAACGAGAAGACAGATGGTTGAACTGCATCCTGGCTCTTGAAGTTGTTGCTTCAAAGAGACATGTGTCACTTATATTCACTCTTCATTGGGCAATGCAAGTCACATGGTCACATCTAATTTTAAAGGGATAGGGAAGTGCAATCTTAAGGGCACAGAGGAACCCTAACCAGAATTCTGGGCTGGGTGATTTGCACGAATGAGAAGCACACATGGGGAGATCAGAGTTCACAAGGATGCCTCTATTCTCTTCTCACTCCAACAGAAGGGGCAACTGTGGCTTCCCGCCCCTCATTCAGTATCCTCAGGGCAGCGCGTCTCCCAACAGCCTGGCCTGAGTCAGCATTTCCGTACCATTCCCACCACCTACTGGAGGCTTGGGGTGGTGCCTCTACTCACATCTCATCCATGCCGAAGCTCGTCTGGCATTTCTGATTACCAGAGCCTGTTAGGATTAGAAGATGAGTTACTCTAGCTGAATGAACTAACCTGTTGAAGATCTTCACTTTCCAGTTTCTTAAAGAAGCCTCCTAACTCAAGTTCTCAAGTTCCAGACTCTGTAGAGGAATTGTTTTGGCTTGGCTGGCCTTTTAGTAGTTTCCAAGAAATAGTCTGAAAAAGAAATTTTTATGTATATTAATCACATATTAAGCAATGTTTGGGCAACCTTTTATTACCTGGGACTAGACTTCCCGTCCTGGTTCATTTCCTACTGCTTCCCGTACTTCACTGTACACTTCAGCCAAGCCACGCTCTGAAAGGAGCAACGTGGTTACATGTCTTCATGTTATTACCCATGCTGCTCCCTCTGCCTAGAAAGCCAACCCTTGGGTTGATCACCAGACCTAGGCCAGTTTTGTTAATAATGTTCCAGATCTTGGGTGGGTAGTGAGTTTGCTAGTCTTCATTGTGTTATTAAAATTGATCAATAACTCCAGTAAAAAACGGCTATCATCAGCCAATGGTGAGAGTGTGTTATGAATTAAGGATTGTGATTAATCCAATTCTGGGAACCTGAGGTCAAATAAATAAATAGATAAAATCCTATTGAGCAGGGGTTGGCAAACTATGGCCTGAGGGTCAAATTTGACCCATCACCTTTTTTTGCAAGTAAAGATTTGTTGGGAACACAGCTACACTCATTTGTGTATCATTTATGGGGTTTTCACACTGCAATGGCAGGGCTGAGTAGCTGTGATAGAGACTCAATAGCCCATACAGCCTAAATTATCTACTTTTTGGACTTCTGCAGAAAATGTTTGCTGTCTTGTGCTGTTGGTATGGTATGGTGAGCACTGGATCCTAGCCGTGGGGTCAGCACAAGAAAACATTGTCACCTGAGTGCATTGGGGTTGAAGAGATATTTCTAGTGAGAAGGGATTATGCAAGAGTTTCCCTAGGAGAGGTCACCTTGAGTTCTGTTTCTGTCTCTGGTGTTTTATTTACTAGTAACAGAATCCCAAATCAAACTGGCTTAAGCAAAACTGAGGGGGTGGGGTGGTGGGTGGAGACAGAGCAACTGGCAAATGTAACCAAAATTCAGAAAAGGCAGGGGTGGAGCTGACCTGAAGCTTGGTTTGTTTCCCGGAGTTGGAGGCACTTAGTCTCTTGCTCACTAGTTTTCCTGTCTGTGTTTCTCTATGGATTGTTTCATTTTCTGTTGCAAATGGACTAGGAGGCAGGGAAAATGCCACTGGGGGGCTCTGAACTTGCATCTTCAGATTTTGGGCTGGAGGAAAATGCTTCCAGCTTCCAATTACAAAAATCACAGGGCAAAGGACATGGAAGCAACCTCAGTGTCCAGCAACAGATGAATGGATAAAGATGTGGCACATATATACAATGGAATATTACTCAGCCATAAAAAGAAACGAAACTGAGTTATTTGTAGTGAGGTGGATGGACCTAGAGACTGTCATACAGAGTGAAGTAGGTCAGAAAGAGAAAAACAAATCCTGTATGCTAACACATGTATATGGAAGCTAAAAAAAAAATGGTTCTGAACAGCCTAGGGTTAGGATAGGAATAAAGACGCAGATGTAGAGAATGGACTTCAGGACACGGGGAGGGGAAGGGTAAGCTGGGACGAAGTGAGACAGTGGCATGGACATATATACACTACCAAATGTAAAATAGATAGCTAGTGGGAAGCAGCCACGTAGCACAGGAAGATCAGCTCCGTGCTTTGTGTCCACCTAGAGGGATAGGGAGGGTGGGAGGGAGATGGGAGAGGGAGGAGATATGGGGATGTATGTATACGTATAGCTGATTCACTTTGTTATACAGGAGAAAGTAACACACCATTGTAAAGCAATTATACTCCAATAAAGATGTTAAAAAAAAAATCATAGGGCAAGACTCTAATTGGTGGGGTTGGATTTTATGCCCACCTCTTGGACCAGTCACTGAGGCCAAGCCTGAGAGATACTATGTTTGGCCTGACAGTGCTTATATGCCCACTTTGGTGATGTGAGGAGCAGACGTTTTACCAGAAGACATGACCATTGGGAAAACTGTTGTAAATTGCTTCTCCAGTATGTCTTTTCTACAGCTGTGGGTATTCATGGAATTGACCGGCAGGGGCCAGTGGATCAAGGCATTTCTAGATATACATTGCTTGCAAACAAATGAAGGAATCAGCGATTTGAAACACTGGTTCTGAGACTTTTTAAAAGGGAATAATTAGTTGAATTTTAGTAAATTTACGGAGATATGCAAACACCACCACAATGCAATTCTAGAACATTTCCATCACCCCAAAATATCCCCTTTACCCATTTGTTTCCTCTCCAGCTCTAGGCAACCACAGTTCTGATTTCTCTTTCTGGATTTACCTTCTTTGGACATTCATCATGCAATGTGTGGTCTTTTGTATCTGGCTTCTCACATTTAGCATAATGTTTTTGAGATTCATACATGTCATAGCATGTGTCAGTGTTGTTTTTCTTTATTGCTAAAAAATATGCCATCGCATTGATATACTACATTTTGTTCCATCATTTGATGGACATTTGAATTGTTTCCAGGTTATGCTATTGCAAATAATGCTGCTGTGAACACTTGCCTGAAAGTCTTTGTGTGGGTAGTTGCTTTTATTTCTTTTGGGTAGATATAAAACCTCTGTGACTTTTTTTGTGTGTGTGTGGTACGCGGGCCTCTCACTGTTGTGGCCTCTCCCGTTGCGGAGCACAGGCTCCGGACGCTCAGGCCCAGCAGCCATGGCTCACGGGCCCAGCTGCTCCGCGGCACGTGGGATCTTCCCAGACTGGGGCACGAACCCGTGTCCCCTGCATCGGCAGGCGGACTCTCAGCCACTGCGCCACCAGGGAAGCCCCCTCTGTGACTTCTTAAATTTCTTTTCTTTTCCTTTTCGTAGTTCTTTTCCATCTAGTAGTTTTTGAAAATATATAGGGTCACTTCCAATTTGTTCTGGTTCATTGGTTTTAAAAAAACTTTCAATTCAATTAGAAAGTTAATATTTGGATTCTCTGTGGGATTTAGCAAATGAGTATATTCATTCTAGTTTCTGATTCATGTTCCACTTTAGTTCCTGTCCCTAATGGCAACTTAAAAGTCTATAGCAGATTCTGTGCTGGAAATAAAGGCAGATTAGTGTACAAGGAGAAAACCCATCGCTGTATTAAACTCAAGCTTTGCAGTTAAATTGTCTTCTCTCCTTCATCCTCCAACCCACATCCCCACATCCATCCTTGGGTATAGGATTTTATTCATTTCATAAAATGTCCCACAGTCATCTCTAGAAGGTTGTGGATTTCTGCCCTAGAGGCCGCTGGGAGCAGGCTGTCAGTGTGTGTGACACAGTGATTCAAGCTTCCAGAGCATAATTCTGTCTGGCTGCAAGGGCAAGGGTGTCTCCTACAGGAATACAATTGTACCTCTGGGAAACAAAAGGCAAGGTCAGGACTGGTCCTTTCTTCTCTTTGACCTGTTGCCCTTCAGACATTGATCTTATTTTAATGCAAGCTCCAGCATTTGAGGGTGATTTCCTATACTAGTAAAAATGTATTTACAGGTAAAGGAGAGATGATTGTAAAAATCTCACCTATGTCTGGCAGCTTTCGGTTTTGAACTACAGAGGTATCTGCTATGTATGGCCTATCTTTCAAGTAATTGCATTCCTTTCTGGGTTCTGGGGTAACTTAAAATGGAGAGTTGGCAAATGATCTAAGAAATTATATTCGTGTTAACTGAGAGCCAACTGGCAAACTGGTTCATTGTATAACACTGAGAGTCACTCTTTCAGCTAAACTTCCCCACTGTCCTTCTAAATGTCTACCCTGTCCCCTCATATCACCATAATGCAGGACGAGAGGGGAAGGTCAGACAGAGAATTATTGGGAGAGATGGTTTCTTGTGCTTGCTGTAATGACCTTGGCCTTTTGACCTTGGAGTTACCCATCCACCTTCTCCTTGTGAACTCCTGGCATCTCAGTATCTGAGCATAAACACCAAAGAACAGACATCTTGGCTGTGGACTTCTCCTTTTCTAGAACTAATATTTCAGTAGTCAAAAATCCAAGGTTACCCAACATCTGCCTATTGAATAGGGGAGAAGAGGAGATAGCGGTACTAATTCAGTGGTTCTGTTCATTAAATAAGGAAAGGCAAGCTAGGGCATTTTAGGATTGTTTAATCCACAGTGCCAGGGAGCAGGGACAATTTATGACCTTGGAGAAGCTGTGATCTTGAAGCCCAGAATCTTCCCCTAATTCTACTAAAGCCATTCTAACTATACTGTGTTCCACCTCGGCATGTTCCTGTGAGACAGTACACAGAGCACTTTCCAGATTTTATAGAAGATGCAACAAGGTTAGTCATGTGAAAGTGACTAAAATCCATGTGACCAACACTTTGCTTCAACGTTCTTTCCTCTTCTCTGAAGAGTGCTTATCCATTAGCCCAAATGAAATTTTTATTTTTGTTTCTAAGAGTTGGAGGGGGCAGGGAGCTGGACAAATAGAGCATTTGAATCAATTCCAGTCTATTACTAGAGCTTTCCCACCTGGCCCTGGGATCCTAGGAAGAGATAACATTGGTCTATTTGCATGCAGTCCCCTGAGAAAGCCTGCTGTTAGTTTTGACACTGCAAGGAGAGGGCAGTTGAAGTTTTTTATCTTCCTGTTTGTTCTTTTCTTGGCTAGCATCCATTACCCTTCTAGTCACAGCTCGCTTGTTTTCCTCTGGGGAACACTCTGCCCGGAGTCTAGGTCCATGTGGTCTTAATGTTGTAAATTAGGCTCCCTGCTCTTAAGTGATCCTAAGACTCAGGTGTGGCCAATAAGAGCTTTTCCCTCCCCTCCTGGATCAAAGTTTAGGAAATGGGCATATGACCTAATTTGGACGAATGAGAATCAGAGTAGAACTTTTGCTTTAACTGTGAAAAAATAGAGGTTCTGATTTTCTGTTGGGTTGGCTGCCAGAATTTTCCAGATTTGTATTCTCACAACTTCATCCTGCCACCACAAGAGTCTGTCCGATAATGGAGCAGAGAAAAACAACGCTGAGAGATGTAAGAAACCTGATCCTGATTCCTTCTCCTCTTTACCATGATTATTATTTTACTTTTTTATTGAAGTATAACATAAGTACAATAGACTGCACTAATCCTAAGAGCCCAGCTCAATATATCCTGACATATTTGGAAATATGTATACATTTGTGTTACCACCACCAGATCACAACTTAGACTATTTCAAGGGCCTGGTTCTCTCATGCCCCTTCCCAGGTAACAACTTGCCAGAGAGGACGAGGAGTCCATACATTCTCAATGGGGTGATACCAACCAAGGGGCTGAGAACTGGTTCTTGGGGGAGGGAGGCAAAAACCCTTAGCTGTTACAATGGTTTGTGTCCTGCCAAAGGGCCACAGTATATAAACAGATATGCAGTATACCTGTGATATTAACATTTAATGGGGGAGGTGTTTTAGCGAGAAAATGTCTAAAAAGGCTCCTTGTCACAGGGGTTGGGGAGACAATAAAGGATAAAAAGACTAAGATACACGGCACTAATCTGATTCTATAACTGATTTATTGTGCCTGTTCTTGAACTTCATAAAATGCAACCATACTGTGTGTGGCTGGAGTTTGGACCCATTGATGGCTGGCTTCTTTTGTTCAGCACGTATTATCGTGAGCTTCATCTGCGTTGTTGCATGTATCAGCTGTTTGTTCCTTTTTGTTTACTGCTGAATTACTTTATTGCATAGATATGCTACAATTTGTTGATCTGTTCATCTCTTGAGAGACATTTGGGTTGCTTCTAGTTTTTGGCTACTGTGGTTGCAGCTGCTATAAACACTTTGTATATGCATTTTGATGGGCATATGTTTTCTTTTCTCTTGGGTAAGTGCCTAGAAGTGATGGTGCTTGATCACAGAGTAAGCATACGTTAAACTTTACTAGATAGTGCCAGTTTTCCAGAGTGGTAGTACCAGTGTCCTGCAGCAGTGTATGAGAGAGTTCCAGTTCTACATCCTCCTAACAGTTGTTATTTTCAGTCTTTTTAACTTGAATCATCCCAGAGGGCAAGTATTGGCAAATATCATTGTGGTTTAAATTTGCCTTTCTTTGATGTTGAGCACCATTTCCTAAGTCTTTTGGCCATATGGAGATCCCCTTTTGT
Organism: Delphinus delphis; assembly: GCF_949987515.2. Taxonomy (NCBI): domain Eukaryota; kingdom Metazoa; phylum Chordata; class Mammalia; order Artiodactyla; family Delphinidae; genus Delphinus; species Delphinus delphis. The sequence continues at coordinate 18,593,067 of NC_082698.1, read as the reverse complement.
GAACTGTTTTTTCATGACTTCTGCCTGTTTTATCTGGATTGCTTGCCTTTTTCTTATTGGATTGTCAGATGCATGTATTGAAAATATCTTTTTCCAAAAGCTATGCTTTGCTTTTAATTCTCCTGATGATTACTCCTGATGAATAAAAGTTCTTAGTTTGTTGAGGTCCAGTTTTGTTGTGCTTAAGAAATCTTTGCCTATTCCAAGGTGATAAGGAGTTTTTCTGTGTCTTTTCTAGAAGTTCTGTGCATTTTGCTTTTCCACTTAGGCCTATTCTTGAATTAATATTTATATATGACATAAATAAGGATTACGGTTAAAGTGGTTTTTTCCATTTGCATATCTAATTGCTCAAATGCTATCCATTACCAAAAAACCCAACCATTCCCCCATTAAATGAAGTTATGTCTTTATTATAAATCAAGTGACTATATGTGGTCTGTTTCTGGATTGTCTATTTCATTACATTGGTCCATTTGTCTAACTGAAATAATAGCACGTTAATGTAAGGGCATTTTTAAGAAGTCTTGCAGTTAGGGTAAGTCCTCCAAATTTATTCTTCTTCAAAACTATTTAGGTTATTTTAGACTTCATGCATTTTAATATAAATTTTATAATAAGCTTGTCAATTTCCACAAAAACTTGAGATTTTGATTGGAATTAAATCTATGGATGTATTAGGAAGAACTGACATCTCAAAAATGCTGATTCTCACAGTTCATGAAAATGGTATATTTTCTCTGTTTATTTAAGTTTTTAATTTCTCTTGGCAATGTTTCACTGCTTTCAGTGTAGAAAATTAAGCACATTTCTTTATTCTTAGACATCTGGTATTTTAAAATGCTACTGTAAATGGTATTTATTTTTAAGATTTTAGTTCCCAAATTTCTCTTGTTAATGTATAGCTATTGATTTTGGTATATTGACCTCACTCATGAAACATTGCTAAATTTACTTATAAATTCTAATGATGTGTTTGCAGATTCTGTGGGAACTTTTACATATCCAATTATATCATTGGCATAAAATGATACTTATATTTCTTTCCTTCCAATTTTATACTTTTAATGTTTTTTGTTGCTTTCTTGCACTACCTAGAATTTCTAATACAATCCTGAATACACGGGGTGATAGCATATATCCTTATCTTGCTTCTGATATCAGGGGGAATTTAAAACTATTTCATCCTTAAATATGATATTAGGTAAAACATTTTAACTTTGAGAGATAATTTACAAACAATAAACCGCATCCATTTGAAGTATACAATTCAATGGGTTTAACCATTGTGAAACCACCTCTATAATAAAAAAAATGACCATTTCCGTCACCTCCAAAAATTTGTTGGTAGGCAGAATTCTAAGAATGATCTCCAGCGGAGCTCATCCTAGTAAAAATCCCCTCCCCTTTGAGTGTGGATGGAACCTGTGAATATTATGAGATGTCATTCCCATGACTATATATGTTATATGGCAAAAGGGAGACCATTCAACTTGGCCTAACTTAAAAAGCAGAGCATTTTCTCTGTCTGGGAGAAGCAGAGAGATTTAAAGCATGAGAAGGACTTGACCTGCCTTTGCTAGTTTAAAGATGGAGGAGCCACATGAGAAGGTAGTTTTATGAAGCTTAAAGTGACCTCTGACTAACAGCCAGCAAGGAATCAGGGACTTCATTCCTACAAACACAAGAACATTCCAACAACCTGAATAAGCTTGGAAGCAGATTCTTCCACAGGACTTTCAGAGAAAAGCCCAACTCCGCCTTGATTTTGGCTTTATGAAACCCTCAGCAGAGAACCCAGTTGAGCCTGCTTAGACTTCTGACCTAAAGAACAATGGTGAGATATTAAAAGAGTGTTGTTTTAAGCTGCTGTGTCTTGTGGTAACTTAGTAGGTAGCAGTAAAAATCGAAAACACATTTTGATACCTGGAAGTGGGTGCTACCATAACAAATACCTAAAATGTGGAGTCAGGCAGATGTTGGAAGAATTTTAAGGAGCATCATAGAAAAAGCCTAGACGACCTTGAGAAGGCTTCTAGTAGAAATATTACATAGTAACAGGTATTGAGAATGAAACATGTTATTGGAAACTAGAGGAAGGGAAATCCTGCTATGTAGTGGCAGAGAGCTTTGCAGAATTGTCTCCCACTGTTAGGTGGAAAGCAAAGCTTAAAATCACGAACTTAGACATTTAGCTGAGATTTCCCAGCAAAATGTTGAAGGTACAGTCTAATTTCTTCTTGCAGCTTCTAGAAAAATGTGAGAAGAGAGATATAAATTGAGTGAAGAACTGTTAACAAAAAGGAACAAGACTTGATAATTGGGAAATTGTCAGGTGGCAAAATGTGATACAGTGTAAAAATGGCTGCTGAAAGCATGGCATAGAGAAAAGGCTGAGGATGTAGTTATTCAAACTTTTGCTGAAACCTCAGAAAGATCAAAAGATCAGAGTATTCAGCTACACAAAAGACCCTTCCAAGAGATTATACATCTTCTAAATCAAACCAGAAGACTTCTAGGACACTTAAAAACATTGTTCCTCCACCATCTGAGTAGAAGCCAAAGGAGAAATTCTACCTGTGAATGACAGCTTTAGCTGTGAAGTTGTGGAACTATGGAGTTTCATCCTGCCTGGGGACCTGTGAGTGTGATGAGATTTCACTCCTGGGAATGTGTTATGTTATATAGAACAATTTACCTTAAAATAAGGAGATTATCCAGGTGAGCCTAATTTAATCACAGGATCCCTTAAAAGCAGAGAGGTTTCTCTGGCTGGTGGTAGAAGAAGGCAGAGGAGAAGTCAGAAAGATTCAAAGCATGAGGACTCGATGCTCTTGCTGGCTTTGAAGATGTAAAGGGGCCATATGAGAAGAAATGAGGGCAGCCTTTAGGACATGAGTGGTTCCTACCTAACAGCCAGAAAGAAAATGGGGACCTCATTCCTACAGCCACAAAGAACTGGATTCTTCCAACAACCTGAATGCACTTGGAGGCACATACTTCTTCCTGCCTGCCCCCTGCACTCTGCACACACATATGACCTTCAGGTAAGAGGCCAGTCTGGCTGATACCTTGATTTTGGTCTTGTGAGACCTGCAAAAAACAACCAGTCAAATCCACCTGGACTTATGATCCTCCAAATTGTGAGAGAAAATTTTCACTGCTAATATTGTGGTGTTTGTTACACAGCAAAAGAAAACTAATAAAGCTAGTCTTTTAAATTTTAGCCATTCTCGTGAGTATATAGTGGTATCATTTTTTACTTTATTTTTAATTTCCCTAATGATTAATGATGTCAAGCATCTCTTCATATGCTTATTCTCTATCTGTATATTTTCTTTGGTGAAATAACTGTTCAAATCGTTTGCTCATTTTTTAATTGGATAGTTTGTTTTCTTATCCAGTTGTAAGTGTTCTTTATATATTTCTGGATATAAGTCCTCTGAGAGATATATGTGTTGTGTTTTCTGTGGGTCGCCATTCTGCCTTCTTAATGTTATTTTTTCAAATAGCAAAATTTTACAAATTTTAATAAAGTTCAATTTATCAATTTTGTTTTTTAAGGTTCATGGTTTTTCTGTCTTGCTAAGAAATATTTTCCAGTCCCCCAAGTTTGCAAATATTCTCTCCTTTGTCTTCTTCTAGGAGTTTTATAATTTACTTTTTCTATGTATGGTGTCATGTGAGGGACAATATTCATTTTTTTCCCATTTAGGCAGCTACTTGTTCCAGCACCATTTGTTAAAAGGTTTTTCTTTTGTCCATTGAATTTCCTTGGTATCTTTGATGAAAATCAATTGACCATATATGTATGGGTCTATTTCTTGACTCTATTGAGTTCTGTTTGTGTATACATACACACATTTATATTTAACTTTGCAAATACCACATTGTCTTGATTACTGTAATGTTACAGAAAGTCTTAAAATTAGGTAGTGAAAGACCTCCAATTTTGTTCTTTAAAAAAATTGCTTTGGTTATTTTAGGACAACAGCTTACCAATTTCTACAAGAAAACCTGTTAGAATATTGATTGGGATTGCATTGAATTTATAGGTCAACTTGGGAATACTTGACATCTTTATAGCATTGTCATTCAACTCATGAATATGATATTATACCTCTCCATTTATTTAGATCTTTAATTTCTCTCCAAATTTTTTCTTTTTTAGTTTTCAGTGTATAGGTTTTGTACAATGTTTGTTAAATGTATTTTGTATTTTAAAGTGTCTATGGTTTATGGAATAGTTTTTCTTAATGTCACTTAATGATCATTCATTGCTACATATAGAAAGATTACAAAGATATTTTGTATGACACTGATCTTGCTAAAGTCACTTATTAGTCCTAGTAACTTTTTTGAAAATTCCTTAGAATTTCTAAATATAATCATGCAATCTGCAAATAAAGAAAATTTTACTTCTTCCTTTTCAGTCTATGCCTTTAAACTCTTTTTCCGGCCTCATACTTGCTATGATAACCATGCCAGTGTTGAAAGAAGTAGACACCCTGCCATTTTCTTGATCTTAGACAAAATAATTTAGTCTTTTTACACTAACTACAAGTGTTTTTGTTTGTTTGCTGTCTCTTGTTTTGTTCTTGTTTTTGGTAGATGCTGATTACTCATTTGGAAAATTCCTTTCAATTCTTAGTTGACTGAGAGTTTTATCAGGAATGGCTATTGAATTTTGTCAAATGCTTTCGCTTCATTGGTTGAGGTTATCTATTTTTTTGATCTGATAGCATGTTGAATTCTATCAATTGCTTTTTGAATGTTAAATCAATGTTGTATTCATGAGATAAATCGCACCTAGTCATGATATATTATCCTATTAATATATTGCTATATTCAAATTGCTAAAATTCCGTTTAAGGTTTTGGCATCTATGTTTGTGAGGGATATTGGTCTCTAGTTTTATTTTCTTAAATGTCTTTATCTGGTTTGCTGTCATTGTTATGCTGGCCTCATGAAATGAGGTACAAGTATTCCCTCCTATTTTGTGGAAGAATTCTTATTGAGTTGATTTCGTTTCTTCTTTAGATGTTTGGTAGAATCCTCCATAATGTCAACTGGGACTGGTGTTTTCTTTGTTAGAAAGGTTTAAACTACACATTCCATTTCTTTAAAAGACATGGGACTATTTATGCCTTCCATTTCTTCTTGAGTGAGTTTTCTAGTTTCTATCTTCCTTTTTCCCATGATAAATTTGGCCAGACGTTTATCAATTTTACTGATATTTTTTGGTTTCATTAAGTTTCTCTATTGTTTTTCTATTTTCAATTTTATTTAATCTGTAACCTTGTCTTTATTATTTTTCTTCTTCTGATTTATTAGAATTTAATTTGTTCTTCTTTTTCTAGTTTCCTAAGGTGGAATCTTAGATTATTGACTTGAGACTTTTTAACATAAGCGTTAAATGCTATGTTTAACGCTTTTAAACATAAACATTAATGCTCTGTTTCCCTTTAAGCACTGCGTGAGCTGTATTCTGTAAGTTTTGATATATTATGTTTTCACTTTCACTCAATTAAAAATATTTCCTAATTTTCCTTGTGATTTCTTCTTTGACCCGTAAGTTAAAAAGAAGCATATTGTTTAATTGTCAATGATTTAGGGGTTTTCCAGGTATCTTTTTGCTATTGATTTCTAGTTTAATTTTTTAATGATTAGTGAACATAGAGAATATTTTGTATGATTCAGTTTTCCTTATATGCTTTTTTATGGCGCATATTATTATCTACCTAGGTGAATGTTTCTTGAACACTTGAAAATAATGTGTATTCTGCTGTAGCTGGATGGAGTATAATTGTATACTATATAATATTCTATATATTATATATAGAATATATATTCTATATTCTATATATTATATTATATATAGAATATATATTCTATATTCTATATTCTATATATTCTATATATTCTATATATATTATATATATATATATACTATATAATATTCTATAATTATAAGTTAGGTCAAACTGGTTGGTAGTGTTTGTTCAAGTTTTCTATGTGCTTACAGATTTTTTGTTTTCTTGACCTATCAGTTCCTAAGACAGGAGTGTTAAAGTCTCTAAGAACAGTTGTGGATTTATATATTTATCCTTTTTATTCTATAAGTTTTGCTTCTTGTATGTTAAAGTTCTGTTATTAGATACATACACTTTTACAATTGTTACAGCTTCTTGATTAATTGAATTCTTTATCATTATGAAATGATCTTTATCTCTGGTAATATTTTTTTTGTTGTGAAGTTTACTTTTCTGTTATTAATAAAGCTACTCTGAATGCTTTCCCACTAAGTCTAGCCCCACAAATTCCCAGATACCTATAAATCTTATTTTCAAAAATAACTTCATGTGTAAATTATCACTTCGGTATTGATCCTCAAATAAATCAAAACAAATTCAAAAGGAAAATCTAGGAAGAGGGGAGGACACTCTTGTCTAATAATTTTAGACACAAACACCAATTCATACTAAGCCCATGAATAAATGTGAGAAATAGACAAACTTTTGGCAGTAGTACACCAAAAAGCTTCTCTTTATCTCTAATAATGTAAAGGGAGATCAGCCTACTGATATGTTTCATATTAAATTTGAAGTTGTCTGTAATGACAAATTTGTCTATAATGACCATCACTTTCTGTGTGCATCAGCATTCCCTCCATGGCTTTTATTATACACCACACTCCAGTGATTTGAGATGTGGCATTTTGCCAGTAAATTGGCCAAGATCCTAAATCATACAATACCTGTGATTTTTGGTCTATGAAAACTCAGCATCCCACAAAGACCTGGTATATTCCACTGGACAGCAATGAGCTAGGATGAGTTAAGCAGTGTGGCGATTGCTCTATTTCTATAGATGACTAGTTATAAAGCTTGACTTAAGAATGGCTTTGCTTGTTTCTTCTGATTGTTTCCTGATGTGGGTGGTGAAGCTGGAGCTGGCTGGAGTGGATGTGGGGTGGATGGGATCAGGTATTGGGTTAAATAGACGTATTCATCAATGTGAAGGTGTTATTGGCTATAACGGATGGTTCTGCAGTAGATGTTACATAGCCTTACTACTGCTGTTTTCCAAGCATCAACTTTTTATGGACAATTACGGTTCTTATCTATCTGCTACTGACTCAGGCAGTGGGAAAACTTGTATCAGGTTGGTTGGAGCACCTCTTTAGTTTCTCTCCTAATCCTCTCCATTCTTCAGAACCCACCTCTATTTTCTGAGATGCCTCTCCTGACTACTTTAGTCTTCATCAGTCTCAGATGTTCTCTGACATTATTGGACATTCCATAATTCAGCATCAATTATGCATGACCTTCTGCACTGTAGTTTTGAGCACTTGCTCCCACAAATATAACAAGAGCTAATTGATTGTTGAGATCAACTCCTACAAGTAAAAGTACCCATAATTTCTGTTGAATGAGTGAATGAGTCAAAATTTGGGATGTTGGGTTTGGGGAGAATTTTGTGTTTTTGCTATATATGAGAAACTGTCTGCAATATTTGGTTTCTGTATCAGTATATACCAAGTGAAATTTCTTATAATTATAGTATAACATCACCAAGACATTACCAAGTCTCAGAATCTGAAAACTTAATACAATGATTTCAAATCTGGCTCATCATCAACATCACCTGCGTAACTTTGTAAACAGTTAAATATCCATGATCAGAGACTCTATTCAATACGTTTGAGAGGGAACCTTGAGACTGAATTTTCAAAAGTGCCCAGATAGTACTGTTGATCAGCCAAGCTTGGGAATCTCCAACTGCTGGCTAGTCCTGTGGTCAGAGCCTAGCCAAGGTGAGCTGCACTGTTGCATCAGCAGACATTGTACTCCTTTGAAGGAAAGCAGCAGTGTGGACATGACCCAGTTGCCCCTGTTGGTGGTCGCACAGCTAAGGATGCAGAATTTGTTTACGTTACAAATTTTCTCTACATGGTTGATTCTGTAGGCTTCATTTCACGTTCCAAGGCTTTGTGGCTCTTGATGTAAGAATAAAGGAAGAAAAATTCCAATAAAAATGTCTAATAAAAAAAGGCAACTAAGCAAAAACTTTTAAAAATATTTTTTTCATGAATGTATATAAGATGAGAGAGTAATCATTTACATGTGCTATCTAGGACAGGTAAAAAAAAAAAAAGTAGGCATTGGTATTTTTGAAAGGACATTGTTTTGTAGCCCTTTGTTAATTACCCCTGTGAATTCAGGCTTCAATCTTAAGAAGGGTTGGTGGCCCTCATCTAACTTTAGCCCCAGGCACTGGTACCTGAGTTGAAGGAGAGCTGGCAGCTCTCACTGGATGAGCTGTGCTGAAAAGATTCTTCCTGCATTGTTTCAATTCCTCCAGCTTCCTCAATCAACTCAAGCCATCCTTCTGGGCTGCAGGGGAATGGCTAATCTGATGCCCCAATCAGATGAAGAGTTTCAGTATCATTGGCATCTGCCCCTTGTGAACTCTGGCGAATAATAACCCTTTGAGCTGGCCCCGAAAGATAGGTGAACACTGCCTCGAAGGGCAGATCTGCAGGGTTGTCGTAAGGGATGTTTTTCTTTGTGGCATTGGCATTGTACTCCTCACAGCATCATAGAGTACGTAGCTCCACTTGGAACTACATCAAAACAGTGTTCTTCAGAGTCCTATGGAACACAAGTCCTACCTACTTTTTTCAGCTAAAAAGATCAGGATCTGTGAGAGGATAACCTCCAGGTGAATGCCCCTGTGACTGTGTTACGTACAACATTCTAATTCCAGAATTTAGCACAAGGCTTGGTTAGAGTAGCAGCTCAATGCACTAGACCAGTGATTCTCAATCAGGGATGTTCTGCTCCCCGGAGGACTTTGGCAAAATCTGGGGACCTTTCTGGTTGTCACAGCCGAGGAGTGGAGGAGGAGAGTGCTACTGGCATCCAGTAGGGAGAGGCAGGGATGCAGCTAAACATCTTACAATGGCCTTCACAAACCTGGGTGTGCTGCACATACCTGTCAGAGTGGTGCATTCCCTCCAATGCCTTTGGTGGATGCTGTTACAAAATGGATGTGCCGGTTTTCATGGTGCAGCTAGGAATAATTAGGGAGTCAAACCTGCCCAACAAACTACTGGCCACCTGGAAAAGGCCTCACAGGGGAGGCCTGTACAGCAGGAGCTCAGGGGCAGGGGGGCTGGGCTGGCTCTAGGAGTGTCTCAGGGGTGGGGCCAATCTGTGACAGAGGCATCCATGCACGTAGGGCAGTTTTTCAGAAACTTTGCTCATCTTTTAATTTCTTCTTTGGTAAAGCTAACTGGCCTCTACTAATATGTCAGATTTCTCACTGCTCTGGTTCTCTGAAGATCAAAGATATAAAAAATTAAGAGAGAAAGAAGCACCTGACAAATTTGGACAGGTATCAGACCTTGCTCACATATACTTCATTGATTTATAAAAATGGCAAATGTCCATTATATATAAGATTCAAGCAATGCTGACAAGTGAAAAAAGGCTACAAAACTCCTCAGATACCACCACCCAGAAGTAACCAGTGAGCATTATTACGGATGTCTGCCTTCTGATTCTGTGTGGGCAGAGGGATGTGAGCGAGAGAGAGACAGAATGTTACAGAAAGAAGGGTAATGAGATGGATGGATGGGGACAGAGGAGCAAAGGAACTTACTGTAGGTGACGCAGCTGGCTCTGATTCTGGTCGCCACGGGATCCAATCCAGTGTTAAAAGCTAATTTAAAAAAAGTAAAATCATGATGACGCTCATTCAGATATAAAATAAACATGTGTTAAAGATCATATTTAACTCATCACTAATAAGGAAACTGGTAAGATGTTGTAAGTGGTTCAAAGAAAAATCCAAAGAACAGACACATTGATAGATCAGGAAAGTGGGTGTAGGGAGGAGTGGGACTTGTCCCTCTACCAGAAAAACCTCTGATTGCACGTCTATAGAAACAAACTTTTTGCATTGATTGATGTTATGCACAACTTACAGAGTTGTAAAATTGCTCAGAGGCAATGAAAGACTAGAACCAGATAATCCTGAGGGTATGAGGCAAACAATGCATGAGTTTCCTTTGGAGACATCCAGTCATCTATTCTGCTTATTCTAAATTTCCTTATACGCAGATGTTCTTACTTTAAGACCCAGATGTCTTCTGAGGTTTCTATTTCTTACTCTTGCCAAAAGGAAAAGGAGTTTCTGAGCACTGCAGGCACAGCTTCAAGAGTCAGAAAGAGCTAAAAGATCTTTGTGCATTTATACTTTTTATCCTTTATTTTTAAAAATCATATGCTTTATTTGAATAAATGAAAAAATCCAAAAATATGTAAATAAAGTATAATAATTTCTGCACTCCTCACCTCATACCTCCCATAGCCACTGCCTCTGGAGGTAACTAATACAATTTATTATATATTCATTTATATTATATATTCATTATGTTTCACAATAACACATAAACATTTAGACACATGTAGGAATTTTGGTTGTGAAAGGTTACACAAGTGGAAACATACTATATGTAAATATAACTGTATCAAGCTTCTCTCCTTTAAAATAATACATTGAGGCTATCTCAGATACACAGATACTGAGCGAATGCATTCATGTAAATAGCTGTAGGACATGCTGTGACATGGATGCCAGTCTCCCAGGCTCTGATTCCTGGAACTGAGTGAGGAAGAAATGCAGACGGTTGTGGAATAGGAGAGAAGTTGTCCTTGCAATGAGCACGGTGGGGAGTGGGGAAGGAGCCAGGCTTGGGCCAGGATGGAGGCATAGTCACTCTCCAATCATGCTGGTGTTTCACAGTCAGTCAGGGTGTGAGTGGAGAGCACCATTCATTCATTTTAAAGAAAATAATTATTTCCTTAGTAACAAAAGCCAAATAATTTTCAAAGAAAATTGATATATTTACTGTTGGGAAAAGCAGTTTCCCTACCCCACCTTCTAAGAAATACTGAAAATCTGTCACAGCAATCTTAGGACATTGGAGGAGTGCTTACTACTAGCAGATTAAACATTCCTATTCTATGAAATAATGTCATTTCCAGCATCATGGATGGACCTAGATATTATCATACAAAGTGAAATAAGTCAGAAGGGGAAAGACCAATACCATATGATATCACTTATATGTAGAATCTAAAATATGACACAAATGAACTTATCTATGAAACAGAAACAGACAGACATAGAGAACAGACTTGTGGTTGCCAAGGGGGAGGGGAGGTGGGGGATGGATGGGTTGGCAGTTTGCGGTTAGTAGATGCAAACTATTATATATAGGATGGATAAACAACAAGGTCCTACTGTATAGCACAGGGAACTATATTCAATATCCTATGATAAACCATAATGGAAAAGAATATGAAAAAGAATGTGTATATATATATATATATATATATATATATAACTGAATCATTTTGTTTTACAGCAGAAATTAACACAACATTGTAAATCAACTATACTTCAAATTTAAAAAAATCATTCCTATTCTATAGAAAACCCCAACATTAACAAAATAAAACAGAAAGTTGTTTGTGTGTTAAAAATTAGTGATCAGAAAGAAACTCCTCATTACTAATACAAATTTATGTTATCTGGAGCCAAGAAAAAAATGTTTGGTGATTGAGTGGGAAAGAAAAGGAGTGTAAAAAAACCATTTCTGAAAGGGCATGCTATGAGATTTACTTGTACAAGACTGCTTCCTAACTAGAAGGAGGCAAACCCTTAAAGCATTGTGAGCTTGTTAACCTGGAGGACACGGAAACCAAGAGCCCTGAGAGGAGGGAAGGTCAGCAAGGAGGGCCTTAGGCCAAAGGGCAACTGAACTGCCTTTCCTACCTGTCCCCAGGCCTCAGACCAGCAGTTTTAAAAAGCCAGCTCCTTTATACTATCAGGGGTACACTCTGTCCACACTGGCCTTTTGTTCCAAAATCAACACTTTTTTTTTTTTTTTTTTTTTGCGGTACGTGTGCCTCCCACCGTTACGGCCCCTCCCGCTGCGGAGCACAGGCTCCGGACGCGGAGGCCCAGCGGCCACGGCTCACCGGCCCAGCCGCTCCGCGGCGTGTGGGATCCTCCCGGACCGGGGCACGAACCCGTGTCTCCCGCATCGGCAGGCCGACTCTCAACCACTGCACCACCAGGGAAGCCCCGATAAGCTTCTTAAAGGTAGAAACCATCTCGTTGAAGACAAAGAGCATAAAAATAGAAATAATATACAAGGCAGCATGTAAAGAATTTTTAATAGCGAAGTCTTAACACTTGTTGAAAAGTTTGGAGGTTTTCAGCTGAGAGGAATTCTGAGAGGCAGAGAAAAGTGTTTCTTACGCGGCAGGAGCTAAATACACGTGTGAGGTTTAGAAGGAGAGACTCCTTTGAAACTGGGCTCTCAGAAAGGTGTCAGTGAGGCAGTAAGGTGTCATAGGAATGAAAATAGCAGTAACTATGACCGTGGTAGGAAGGACAGTAAAAGGGACTTGTGTTTATTAACCACATCATTTCATTAGATGATGAAACTAGATATTTTGATTATTCCCATTTTAGAGATGAGAAAAACAGAGGCTTAAATCAATTTAGGGAACAAGTGAGACTGTGGTAGAGTGACTAGAAACCACAGGCTTAGCCCCCAGGAACACACCTGTAACACACCTGTAATTGAGAAAGTTACTATTACTCATTGCAATGGTGGGAGAACACGCTATGGGGAACCGTGGGGTATCTCAATAAGGGGTGTTAGAACTATTGGTGGATTTGGGATTTAGATGGGTAAAATTGGGGAGTGAGTAAGGAAGTGGATTCTCTCTTGATTGAGCAATTCTGTGATCAATTAATAAATCTTAGCTAGAAGGAGGGCAGACCAGAGAGGATAAAGTTATAATTGGTACGAAAGTAGCAGCCATTCATTCAGCCGAGGGGAGGAGGGGTGTTTGATATTTTGTTTGTGTAGTGACATCTGAGTGGATGTTCTGTGAGACCGTGGCCAGGAGGAGGAAAACATGATTTTGCTCTAAGCATCAGCATTCCTAATATCATTAAGGCTCAGCTATGAGTTGCCAGATGTTAGGGGCTGCCTTTTCCTTTGCAACACGTGATTAGTTCTGGCAAGGGGCTGAGCCAGTTGACTTCACTTTCATTGTCTGTAAACTAGAGCTGTGAGAATTAAGTGTCACACAGACAAAGGACCCGACACCTAGCCCACAGAAGGCTCTCCATCACTGGGTTATTTCTGGGGGCAGAAGACCAGAGATGGTGAGAGGATGGATGGGATTTCCCATCACTCAGGAGATGGGGGAAGGGCATCTGATTGTGCCATGGCAGGAGTACCGGCAGGGATGTGGGGACAATGTAGTTTCCCTTGAAATTCCCATGAATTGGCTAGACTCACCTTTCAGCTTCTTTTGGCCCTTAGGAGCTCTGTACAGTCAGGGTCATTTTTTTTTTTTTTTTTTCCAGAAAAAGGCAAAGACATCCTCACAATTTCCCCAGCAACATTTCCCTTTGTTATTCTGGGCATAGAGAGAACAGCAGCCTCTGGAGAAAAACTGTTTTTACAAGAAAAGGTGCTTTTGTTTTTTTCTTTCCATTGCAGATATTGGTGAAATAAAGCTGAGCTCATCATTTAATCTTTTCCTTTTATATAGTTATAGACATTTGTTTCTTAGGATCGTAGAAAGCCCTGATGCAGCAAAAATGTTTGCTGCATAATTAATTTCCAGAACATCAGGTGATGACTGAAGCTCAGCTGTAGTTACAAGGAAATAATTTTTTTTCAAACCTGAAGATAAGAAGTAGAAATAGCTGTTCAGTTTTAAAGTGGATCTTATATGTTTCTAATGAGTAAACTAATAAACAGCACTGGTATATGATTTGTTTGGACATTTCTAGTTAACAGTGAGCCCATGGTATGGAATATCCTCCAAGTGACTCTCAGGTAGGTGGGGAAGGGTCTCCTTCTACTGTTTAAGGGTGGGCACATTTCATTAGAGCTGCTGTCATGGTGTCAGGGAAAATAGGGCATTTTGCCCGTTTAAAGGCAATTGCTATTCTTACAAATGATATCATTAAAGGAAATGACAGTGTTTAGCAACGTAAGCAAAATGAGAACTGCAAAAAAATGCAGCATGCCTCTGGATGACAAATTTTCCTTTATAAAGAGAGAAGATGGAGAACTTGAAACATGAAAATACTTGCACAACCGAAGAGAAAACCCTAGAAAAATTTCCGTTTCACACTTACAGGGTGATATCTAGACCGATCTAGATGAATTTAAAAAAAGGAGAAAGGGAGGCTTTTCTGGAGGCTTTAGGTTCTTTTATATCGTGGGACTCACAGATTGTTCAGGATATAATTTTGTGCTCTTCCAGATAGACTAACTTGGCCAAGAAACTTGCCGAAGGCTAGATTTCTCGTCTGAGAATGGTGATAGTAGGTTTCTTATCACGTTCTTGCTGTCATTAAAGAAAATCTGAGATTTGGGGTCTGTTTGCCTCTGGAAAAGTTTCCTTTTCTTCATTTTTGGTTGCATCCAGCACTTTTTCATCTTCAAAGATTCACATACACTTCCTATCATGTAAGCTCAGTGATTTATATTACACTTGTGGAAATTAAAATCCAAAGAAGATAACCAAATTTTAGCCAGGATTGACCAAATTGTATCTGTGTACGATGCCAAGATTTAGTCCCTCTAGCTTCTCACTTTTCTCCATTTACATATCATATTTATTAATGTTTAATTATGTTGCACATTTTAAATTAGTTTTCCTATGATTTATAGTTAGAACCCAGAATCAATCTAATAATTACAGACTTACTTGGAACTTGATTTTCTTTTTCACATTTTTATGGGAGTCCCTGTGCTAGGCAGGCTCGTAGGAGGGAGCACAGTGTACCATTAAGTCGATTTGCAATCAGGTAGGGCTGGATGAATACACGTTAGCAGCTGTATTAGTTGGGCCCTTTTTGGTTGCAAGTGACAGAAACTTAACTCTGTCTCTTACTACCATATGTCGCCAACTCTGTGGGAGGCACAGAGTGCAATAGGGCTTCAAGAACCACTGGAACTCAGACCCAAAATGTGCTGGTGAGAACAGTGGAAGGACCACGGGCCTTTGGAGGCAGACAGCCTTGGGTTCAAATCCAGCATCTGCACTGCTCACCACCTGTGTGAGCTCAGCATGGTTAAGAAGTCTCCCATGTTCAGTTCCCCCTGAAAAATGGAGGTCGTAGGTATGTCCTTGTGAGGTGGGCATTCAGTGAGATAAAACAGATCTCTGGGGTTAAAGGATGGAGGGCCAGAGGCCTGGGAAGGCAGACAGTGCCCAATCTTCTTTCTGCTGTAAAAACAGCAGCATTGGGGATGGAGGACAAACTCAAGGTCACACCTCCCCACTCACTTCGTTCTGTTTCGGTTTCTGATCCAGCTTCTCAACAGCCATGTGGTTTTACTCTCTTGCTATAGGGGGAATGATTCCTTAACCTGGAGGTTCCAGCTAACAGTAGGACAGGTGGGAAAAGCCATGTTCATAGAGAATGAGAAAACACTACTAGACCAAGGTGGCCCCATGGAGGAAAGTGTGCTGACTCCACCAACTAGGTGTAATTATTTCACCCCCAAATGGGCAAAGATATAAATGGACAAAAAATACCTTAGACGAGATAGATGCAATAGTATCTAGCATCTAGAGTTGGAAATTGAGAATTAATTTCCTTGAAAATACTTTCAACCTTCAGGGGACAAATCTACCCAGGCTTTTAAGCATAAAGATAGAATAAAATAGTTCCAATTATTTTGTAAGAAAAAATAATAACTAATATAATTGCAAAGAGCACATGAAAAGATTTTTTATATATATGTATAGATATTAATATTTTATTAATATAAGATATAATATTTTACTTGGGATTTGATTTGGGCATCTGTAAACATCATAGCAAATAGAATCCAGCAGTATATTAAGAGAAAAATCAACCATGACAAGGTTCATTTTAGGACTGCATTAATTATTTAATATTAGGAAATCAGTATAATTTAGTTTGTTAATAGCAAAGAAAAACAACCAGTGTAATTGATCATCTTGATAGATGCTTAAAAAGCATTTGATAAAAATTAACATTCATGCCTGACACAAAACCTCTCAATAAAATGTCAATGAATAGATATGTTCATAGTATTAAACATATGTTTATAATCCATGGCTAGCCTTGTGCTCAGTGGTAAAACTCCCATTGAAGTCAGAAACACAAAAACAATGTTCATTGTCATAACTATTACCTGGCAGTGTTTTTTTCAGACATGACAATTCTATTAGAAAAAGAAATAAAATGAATAGAGGAGATAATACCATGATTTGCAGAGTGTGAGATACTGTGAAGCCATTAAAAGGACAGTAGGTTCTCCATATACTGACTCATAAAGATGTCTACTCCATACTGGGGGAAAGTATAGGATATGAACAGTAAGTAGGATATGATGTCATTTTTGTAAAAGCAGAGTATATGAGTGTATGTAGGGAAGTGAAAACATAGAAAACACTCATGAATTGTATTTAGCAAATATTAACTCTTTTCCTTCTGAGTGATGGGCTAACAGGACACTCTCATTTCCTTCTCTGTGCCTTTTGGGAATTGCTTGACTTTTTAAATTTTTAATAAATAATTTGCCCAAGGTCAAATGCAGTTTGACTTTAAATCCTATGCTTTTAACCACTCCTTTATTACTCTTATTATTAGAAAAAAAGTCATTGTCATTTCCAAAGCACAAACATAAGTTTTATGTATATAACACACATATATATGAAAAATTTTAAATCATGACATAATAGGATATCTAGCACATGGTCAATAAATTATATTTATTAACCTCTCTAAACCCTCCTTACCTTAAATATGAACAGGGACTATGCTTATTCAGCTTTGTATCCCCTAGCAGTAAGCAGGTATCCTTCACAGAGTATAAATATTAAACAGACATATTTTATACATGTAAATATAACGAACACTAGGAATTTGGATTACACTGTACAACGAGCAGCGGAGCCTCCTGAGAAGCACCCGTGACCTTCCTCTGTGATGAGCAGCCATGCTGGCCTGCGGCCTCTACGTGGACCAAGTTACAGCCACTGGCAGGGGTCCAAGGAGTCGTGGATTCAGGCCCCGGTGTTGAGTGGGAGAAGCCCATTGAGAGATGACTTTCAGATGCAGAAAGATATGCATTTCCTCTTCACAGAAATCTGGCTCCTGCAAAAGCCTGAACAAAGACCTCATCTTTCTGCTCAATGCCATCCTTCGTGGAGGTTGTGGGGAGGATGAGCCTGTGGGGTAGGTGAATGCTCCTTATAAGACTCAGTGGGTACCGACAGACCTGAAGGCCCTAGCTGAGTCGTCTGGAAAATACCGCTCTTCAGTTTTCCTCAGCTAGAATACAGCACCTTGTGTTTTTTCCACGTTCTGGTTTCTGAACTCAGAGAACATGAAGAAAGGCTCATATTGACATGAGTACTGGCCGTGGAGGGAACTAGATGTCCCAACAAATGGGTCCTGTCATGTGGTGCTGGGATGGATGTTGCCAAATCTCCCTGCAGGTGCCCTTTCTGCCTTGGATGGGGGAGGCTTCACGAGAAGACCCACTGTAGGCTGAGCGTGTCCACGCGGAGCTGCTTCTTAGAAGCCTGTGAGGGGCCAGCGCCACCTGAGTGGCTGTTCAGGGAATGGGCAAGTGGAGGGTGTCTTTGCAGTATGGTGAGCTTCCTAGAGCTTCTCCCCTCCTTTGTACTATACCCATTACTGCCCCCCCCCATCTCTGTTCAGGACTGTGTGGTCCTGCGCTAACTATGGGGAATGGATTAAACTCCTCTCTCAAATTAGCTCTCAGGGGGCTTCCCTGGTGACGCAGTGGTTGAGAATCCGCCTGCCGATGGAGGGAACATGGGTTCGTGCCCCGGTCCGGGAAGATCCCACATGCCGTGGAGCGGCTGGGCCCATGAGCCATGGCCGCTGAGCCTGCGCGTCTGGAGCCTGTGCTCCACAATGGGAGAGGCCACAACAGTGAGAGGCCCACGTACCTCAAAAAAAAAAAAAAAATTAGCTCTCAGGTACCCAACTCTCTTTACGAGTTACTTTTCCCTTTTATTGGATGTAGGTTTTGGGTTCTTCCCCTTAAATCTATTTATCTCATCTCTCACTCCCACCTCCTCATAGTTTCCATGATCTAGGTCTCCAGTGTTGTGAGGAAGAACTAAGTGATTGAGGACCAACAACTCCTTCATTAGGTGGGGAAGATTGAGAATAACTCAGTGTGTCTCCCCGCCCGCCATGGGTATTTTCATATTTGCACTGAGCTCTGGCTTAACTTGAGGAACTAATTGGTAAAGAAGGAATTACAGGCAGGCGCTAATGGGGTAGATGGATAAATGGGCAGTTTTCATTAGCATTTTTCTAACCAATGAGATAAGTGACCACAATGTACATTCTACCTTATGGAGGACACAATACAAATCCTATTTGTGCCTTCAAGGAAGTAGCAACTCACAACACAGGGACATAGATCATAAACATATAGATTAAAAGTATATTCACACAAGGATTAAAAAAACTGATAAAATATAAGGTGTGACATAAGATGTGCTTAGCCAATCAGGGAATAAGATGAAATGGAAACAGTACTCTTTGAGCATCTGTTGTGTGCCAGACACTATACCAAGCACTTTCATGTATTCTTTCTACCTACTCCTTCCCAAACTCTTTAAGTTAGGTTTTATTATTTTTATTATGAATTCGAGAAAACTGAGGTTCAGAGATGTGAAGTAAATTGTGTTGAAAGTCACCCTGACTGCAAGCTTCTGTGAGATCACGAGTTCTCAGCAGGGGTCAGCGATGAGGTTGGCTTGTCCATCTTTTAGAAACACAAGACTACAGAAAGGAAGCATGTTCCTAGGCCCACCTTCATCAGAAATACCTGAAGATTTTGCTGAATAAACAGATTTCTGGGCCTCACCAGAGAGCCATTAAATCAGAATTTCTGGGAGTGAGATACAAAATCTGAATTTTTGAGAAATGTAAAAAATAGAAAAGAGGATAAAGAATAATATATCTTAACATTGTTGTGATTACTGAGAATTGACAACTGAAAATATCTTTTTAACTGTGAGGTTTATTGAGGTATAATTTAACGCAGTAAAACTTACCCTTTCTGGATGAGCGGTTCTATTAATTTTGGCAAACACAGAATTAT
The DNA here is from genome assembly GCF_949987515.2 of Delphinus delphis. Classification (NCBI taxonomy): domain Eukaryota; kingdom Metazoa; phylum Chordata; class Mammalia; order Artiodactyla; family Delphinidae; genus Delphinus; species Delphinus delphis. Next base: position 18,573,830 of record NC_082698.1, on the reverse strand, counting down.
GTAACCACCAACATAATGGAGAATATAGTTGATATCCATCACACCATTAAGTATGATGTTAACTATAGTTTTTTGTAGATACTCTTTATTTTTATTTATTTATTTATTTTTTACATCTTTATTGGAGTATAATTGCTTTACAATGGTGTGTTAGTTTCTGCTTTATAACAAAGTGAATCAGTTATACATATACATATGTTTCCATATCTCTTCCCTCTTGCGTCTCCCTCTCTCCCACCCTCCCTATCCCACCCCTCCAGGCGGTCACAAAGCACCGAGCTGATCTCCCTGTGCTATGCAGCTGTTTACCACTAGCTATCTACCTTACGTTTGGTGGTGTAGATATGTCCATGCCTCTCTCGCACTTTCTCACAGCTTACCCTTCCCCCTCCCCATATCCTCAAGTCCATTCTCTAGTAGGTCTGTGTCTTTATTCCTGTCTTACCTCTAGGTTCTTCATGACATTTTTTTTTGTCTTAAATTCCATATATATGTGTTAGCATATGGTATTTGTCTTTCTCTTTCTGACTTACTTCACTCTGTATGACAGACTCTAGGTCTATCCACCTCATTACAAATAGCTCAATTTCGTTTCTTTCTATGGCTGAGTAATATTCCATTGTATATATGTGCCACATCTTCTTTATCCATTCATCTGTTGATGGACACTTAGGTTGTTTCCATCTCCTGGCTATTGTAAATAGAGCTGCAATGAACATTTTGGTACATGACTCTTTTTGAATTACGGTTTTCTCAGGGTATTATGCCCAGTAATGGGATTGCTGGGTCATATGGTAGTTCTATTTGTAGTTTTTTAAGGAACCTCCACACTGTTCTCCATAGTGGCTGTACCAATTCACATTCCCACCAGCCGTGCAAGAGTGTTTCCTTTTCTCCACACCCTCTCCAGCATTTATCGTTTCTAGATTTTTTGATGGTGGCCATTCTCACTGGTGTGAGATGATATCTCATTGTAGTTTTGATTTGCATTTCTCTAATGATTAATGATGTTGAGCATTCTTTCATGTGTTTGTTGGCAGTCTGTATATCTTCTTTGGAGAAATGTCTATTTAGGTCTTCTGCCCATTTTTGGATTGGATTGTTTGTTTTTTTGTTATTGAGCTGCATGAGCTACTTGTAAATTTTGGAGATTAATCCTTTGTCAGTTGCTTCATTTGCAAATATTTTCTCCCATTCTGAGGGTTGTCTTTTGGTCTTGTTTATGGTTTCCTTTGCTGTGCAAAAGCTTTGAAGTTTTATTAGGTCCCATTTGTTTATTTTTTTTTTTTTCCATTTCTCTAGGAGGTGGGTCAAAAAGGATCTTGCTGTGATTTATGTCATCGAGTGTTCTGCCTATGTTTTCCTCTAAGAGTTTGATAGTTTCTGGCCTTACATTTAGGTCTTTAATCCATTTTAAGCTTATATTTGTGTATGGTGTTAGGGAGTGATCTAATCTCATACTTTTACATGTACATGTCCAGTTTTCCCAGCACCACTTTGAAGAAGCTATTCTTTCTCCACTGTACATTCCTGCCTCCTTTATCAAAGATAAGGTGACCATATGTGCGTGGGTGTGTCTCTGGGCTTTCTATCCTGTTCCATTGATCTATCTTTCTGTTTTTGTGCCAGTACCATACTGTCTTGATTACTGTAGCTTTGTAGTATAGTCTGAAGTCAGGGAGCCTGATTCCTCCAGTTCCTTTTTTTGTTCTCAAGATTGCTTTGGCTATTCAGGGTCTTTTGTGTTTCCATACAAATTGTGAAATTTTTTGTTCTACTTCTGTGAAAAATGCCAGTGGTAGTTTGATAGGGATTGCATTGAATCTATAGATTGCTTTGGGTAGTAGAGTCATTTTCACAATGTTGATTCTTCCAGTACAAGAACATGGTATATCTCTCCATCTATTTGTATCATCTTTAATTTCTTTCATCAGTGTTTTATAATTTTCTGCATACAGGTCTTTTGTCTCCTTAGGTAGGTTTATTCCTAGATATTTTATTCTTTTTGTTGCAATGGTAAATGGGAGTGTTTTCTTAATTTAACCTTCAGATTTTTCATCATTAGTGTATAGGAATGTAAGAGATTTCTGCGCGTTAATTTTGTATTCTGCTACTTTACCAAATTCATTGAATAGCTCTAGTAGTTTTCTGGTAGCATCTTTAGGATTCTCTATGTATAGTATCATGTCATCTGCAAACAGTGACAGCTTTACTTCTTCTTTTCCGATTTGGATTCCTTTTATTTCCTTTTCTTCTCTGATTGCTGTGGCTAAAACTTCCAAAACTATGTTGAATAAGAGTGGTGAGAGTGGGCAACCTTGTCTTGTTCCTGATCTTAGTGAAAATGCTTTCAGTTTTTCACCATTGAGGACGATGTTGGTTGTGGGTTTGTCATATATGGCCTTTATTATGTTGAGGAAAGTTCCGTCTATGCCTACTTTCTGCAGGGTTTTTATCATACACGGGTGTTGAATTTTGTCGAAAGCTTTCTCTGCATCTATTGAGATGATCGTATGGTTTTTCTCCTTCAATTTGTTAATATGGTTTATCACATTGATTGTTTTGTGTATATTGAAGAATCCTGTATTCTTGGAATAAATCCCACTTGATCATGGTGTATGATCCTTTTAATGTGCTGTTGGATTCTGTTTGCTAGTATTTTGTTGAGGATTTTTGCATCTATGTTCATCATTGATATTGGCCTGTAGTTTTCTTTCTTTGTGAAATCCTTGTCTGGTTTTGGTATCAAGGTCATGGTGGCCTCGTAGAATGAGTTTGGGAGTGTTCCTCCCTCTGCTATATTTTGGGAGAGTTTGAGAAGGATAGGTGTTAGCTGTTCTCTAAATGTTTGATAGAATTCGCCTGTGAAGCCATCTGTTCCTGGGCTTTTGTTTGTTGGAAGATTTTTCATCACAATTTCTATTTCAGTGCTTGTGATTGGTCTGTTCATATTTTCTATTTCTTCCTGATTCAGTCTTGGCAGGTTGTGCATTTCTAAGAATTTGTCCATTTCTTCCAGGTTGTCCATTTTATTGGCATAGAGTTGCTTGTAGTAATCTCTCAGGATCTTTTGTATTTCTGCAGTGTCAGTTGATACTTTTCCTTTTTCATTTCTAATTCTATTGATTTGAGTCTTCTCCCTTTTTCTCTTGATGAGTCTGTGTAATGGTTTATCAATTTTGTTTATCTTCTCAAAGAACCAGCTTTTAGTTTTTTTGATCTTTGCTATCATTTCCTTCATTTCTTTTCCATTTATTTCTGATCTGATTTTTATGATTTCTTTCCTTCTGCTAACTTTGGGGTCTTTGTTCTTCTTTCTCTAATTGCTTGAGGTGCAAGGTTAGGTTGTTTATTCGAGATGTTTCATGTTTCTTAAGGTAGGATTGTATTGCTGTAAACTTCCCTCTTAGAACTGCTTTTGCTTCATCCCATAGATTTTGGGTCATCATGTCTCCATTGTCATTTGTTTCTAGGTATTTTTTAATTTCCTCTTTCATTTCTTCAGTGATCACTTCGTTATTTAGTAGTGTATTGTTTAGCCTCCATGTGTTTGTATTTTTACAGATCTTTTCCTGTAATTGATATCTAGTCTCATAGCACTGTGATCGGAAAAGATACTTGAAACAATTTCAATTTTCTTAAATTTACCAAGGCTTGACTTGTGACCCTAGATATGATCTATCCTGGGGAATGTTCCAGGAGCACTTGAGAAAAATGTGTATTCTGTTGTTTTTGGATGGAATGTCCTATAAATATCAATTAAGTCCATCTTGTTTAATGTATCATTTAAAGCTTGTGTTTCCTTATTTATTTTCCATTTCAATGATCTCTCCATTGGTGAAAGTGGGGCGTTAAAATCCCCTACTATGAATGTGTTACTTTCAGTTTCCCCTTTTATGGCTGTCAGTATTTGCCTTATGTATTGAGGTGCTCCTATGTTGGGTGCATAAATATTTACAATTGTTATATCTTCTTCTTGGATCGATCCCTTGATCATTATGTAGTGTCCTTCTTTGTCTCTTCTAATAGTCTTTATTTTAAAGTCTATTTTGTCTGATATGAGAATTGCTACTCCAGCTTTCTTTTGGTTTCCGTTTGCATGGAATATCTTTTTCCATCCCCTTACTTTTAGTCTGTATGTGTCTCTAGGTCTGAAGTATGTCTCTTGTAGACAGCAAATATATGGGTCTTGTTTTTGTATCCATTCAGCCAATCTGTGTCTTTTGGTGGGAGCATTTAGTCCATTTACCTTTAAGGTAATTATCGATATGTATATTCCTATTCCCATTTTCTTAATTGTTTTGGGTTCGTTATTGTAGGTCTTTTCCTTCTCTTCTGCTTCTTGCTTAGAGAAGTTCCTTTAGCAGTTGTTGTAAAGCTGGTTTGGTGGTGCTGAACTTTCTCAGCTTTTGCTTGTCTGTAAAGGTTCTAATTTCTCCATCAAATCTGAATGAGATCCTTGCTAGGTAGAGTAATCTTGGTTGCAAGTTTTCCCCTTCATCACTTTAAACATGTCCTGCCACTCCCTTCTGGCTTGCAGAGTTTCTGCTGAAAGATTAGCTGTTAACCTTATGGGGATTCCCTTGTGTGTTATTTGTTGTTTTTCCCTTGCTGCTTTTAATATGTTTTCTTTGTATTTAATTTTTTTTAACATCTTTATTGGGGTATAATTGCTTTATGTATTTAATTTTTGACAGTTTGATTAATATGTGTCTTGGTGTATTTCTCCTTGGATTTATCCTGTGTGGAACTCTCTGTGCTTCTTGGACTTGATTAACTATTTCCTTTTCCATATTAGGGAAGTTTTCAACTATAATCTCTTCAAATATCTTCTCAGTCCCTTTCTTTTTCTCTTCTTCTTCTGGAACCCCTATAATTCGAATGTTGGTGCATTCAATGTTGTCCCAGAGGTCTCTGAGACGGTCCTCAGTTCTTTTCATTCTTTTTTCTTTATTCTGCTCTGCAGTAGTTATTTCCACTATTTTATCTTCCAGGTCACTTATCCGTTCTTCTGCCTGAGTTATTTTGCTATTGATCCCATCTAGATTATTTTTACTTTCATTTATTGTGTTGTTCATCATTGTTTGTTTCAATTTTACTTCTTCTAGGCCCTTGTTAAATGTTTCTTGCATTTTGTCCATTCTATTTCCAAGATTTTGGATCATCTTTACTATCATTATTCTGAATTCTTTTTTAGGTAGACTGCCTATTTGCTCTTCATTTGTTAGGTCTGGTGGGTTTTTTTCTTGCTCCTTTATCTGCTGTGTGTTTTTCTGTCTTCTCATTTTGCTTAACTTACTGTGTTTGGGGTCTCCTTTTTGCAGGCTGTAGGCTCGTAGTTCCCGTTGTTTTTGGTGTCTGTCCCCAGTGGCTAAGGTTGGTTCAGTGGGTTGTGTAGGCTTCCTGGTGGAGGGGACTAGTGCCTGTGTTCTGGTAGATGAGGCTGGCTGTTGTCTTTCTGGTGGGCAGGTCCATGTCTGGTGGTGTGTTTTGGGGTGTCTGTGGACTTATTATGATTTTAGGCAGCCTCTCTGCTAATGGGTGGGGTTGTGTTCCTGTCTTGCTAGTTGTCTGGCCTAGGATGTCCAGCACTGTAGCTTGCTGGTCGTTGAGTGAAGCTGGGTGCTGGTGTTGAGATGATCTCTGGGAGATTTTCGCCGTTTGATATTATGTGGAGCTGGGAGGTCTCTTGTGGACCAGTGTCCTGAAGTTGGTTCTCCCACCTCAGAGGCAGAGCCCTGACTCCTGGCTGGAGCACCAAGAGCCTTTCATCCACACGGCTCAGAATAAAAGGGAGAAAAAGTAGAAAGAAAGAATTAGTAGAAGTAGAGAGAAAGAAAGAAAGAAAGGAGGGAGGGAGAGATGGAAGGAGGGAGGAAGGAAGGAAGGAGGGAAGGAAGAAAAAAGAGAAAGAAAATAAAGTTAGATAAAATATAATAAAGTTATTAAAATAAAAATATAATTATTAAGAAAAAAATTTAAAAAAAAAGAACGGACGGATAGAACCCTAGGACAAATGGTGAATGCAAAGCTATACAGCATAAATCTTGCTCTCAAAGTCCACCTCCTCAATTTGGGATGATTCGTTGTCGATTCATGTTTTCCACAGACATCAAGTTGATTGTGGAGCTTTAATCCGCTGCTTCTGAGGCTGCTGGGAGAGATTTCCCTTTCTCTCCTTTGTTCTCACAGCTCCCAGGGGCTCAGCTTTGGATTTGGCCCCGCCTCTACGTGTAGGTCGCTGGAGGGCGTCTGTTCTTCGCTCAAACAGGACAGGGTTAAAGGAGCCGCTGATTCGGCGGTTCTGGCTCACTCAGGCCGGGTGCGGGGGGGGGGGGGGGGAGGGGCACGGAGTGCGGGGGGAGCCTGCAGCAGCAGAGGCCAGCATGACGTTGCACCAGCCTGAGGCGCGCAGTGCGTTCTCCTGCGGAAGTTGTCCCTGGATCCCGGGACCCTGGCAGTGGCGGGCTGCACAGGCTCCCCGGAAGAGGGGTGTGGATAATGACCTGTTCTCGCACACAGGCTTCTTGGTGGCGGCAGCAGCAGCCTTAGCGTCTCATGCCCGTCTCTGGGGTCCGCGCTGATAGCCGCGGCTCGCGACCGTCTCTGGAGCTCCCTTAAGCAGCGCTCTTAATCCCCTCTCCTCGCAGGAAGAAAATGTCTGTTGCCTCTTCGGCAGCTCCAGACTTTCTCCCGGACTCCCTCCCGGCTAGCCGTGGTGCGCTAACCCCCTGCAAGCTGTGTTCACGCCGACAACCCCAGTCCTCTCCCTGCGCTCCGACCGAAGCCCGAGCCTCAGCTCCCTGCCCCGCCCGCCCGGGCGGGCGAGCAGACAAGCCTCTGGAGCTGGTGAGTGCCGGTCGGCCCTGATCCTCTGTGCTGGGATCTCACCACTTTGCCCTCCGCACCCCTGTTGCTGTGCTCTCCTCCGCGGCTCCGAAGCTTCCCCCTCTGCCACCCACAGTCTCCGCCCGCAAAGGGGCTTCCTAGTGTGTGGAAACCTTTCCTCCTTCACAGCTCCCTCCCACTGGTGCAGGTCCCATCCCTATCCTTTTGTCTCTGTTTATTCTTTTTTCTTTTACCCTACCAGGTACATGGGGGGTTTCTTGCCTTTTGGGAGGTCTGAGGTCTTCTGCCAGCGTTCAGTAGGTGTTCCTTAGGAGTTGTTCCACGTGTAGTTGTATTTCTGGTGTATCTGTGGGGAGGAAGGTGACCTCCGCGTCTTACTCTTCCACCATCTTCCCGGAAGCCAATACTCTATTGATTTGAAGAAGTTGTCTCTTATTCCTAGTTTGCCAAGTGTTATTATCATTAGTATATTTAAAATTTTGTCAAATATTTTTTCTGCATCTATTGAGATGATCATTTTTTTTTCTTTTTTACACTGTTAAGATGTTGAAGTACATTGATTTATGAATGTTGAACCAACCTTGCATTCTCAGGATAAAGCTTACTTACCATGATGTGTTATTATTTTCATAAAGTGCTAGGTTTGATTTACTAATAGTTTAAGAATTTTGCATCCACGTTCACAGGACTGTTGATTTGTAATTTTATTTTTTTGTAGTGTTCTGTCAGAGTTATGATAAATGCTAATGATAAAGTGATAACATTTTGTGATAATTGCTTTTTTTTCCAGTAAAGCCAAACTTATTAAGTATTTATCAATAGGCCTCTGTGTACTCTGGCTTCTGGCTGATTTTGGCCAACAGGATGCCTTGGCAGAGACAGGAAGGAAAGAGGAGAACGGGCTGGTGCCTTTATTTTTATCTGCTTTCCTCTCTGACAGACCTTGGCATCTTTCTACCTAAGACCCCAGCTCTTGCCAGGAAGTTGTCTCTGTATAGCTCTCTCTGGATTCCAGAAATTGTTCTCTCACCTTCCTTCTTTGGACTGGAGTAGAAAACAGTTCCCTTTTCTGGTTAGCCTTGGTATTGCACCTGTAGCCTTCCCTTAACCTGGTACACCTTTGTAAATTACTCCTTAAAAACCTCAGTAGCCCTCTTTGTGTGGTCTGTTTGATTTCTGCTGAGACCCTGGCTGATATATACTTCACCAGCTTTCAATCCTTATATCCTATTATTTGGACTTACAGATATCTTTTAGTTTCATTGAAAATTAAGTTTCTGTTTCTTGATTGATTTGGGGGATTTTTTAAGAAGAGAAGGGGGCAGAAAGTACTTCGCTTGAAGAGAAGCTTTTGAGACCATATATTAAGTGAGTTACTCTTCCACACTGGAGTGTAACAAGTGTTGTCCATGTTTGGTTTAAAGATGGCAGAGTCACAGAATCCATGACCCCTCTCTTTCCCACATGCCAAGAAGAATGAATCATTGCCTCTTCAGCGTTCCCAGATAACCTTGAACATGACGGTATTGCAAGTGCTGCATATGTCTTGAAGGCAAGAGGCACACCTCTTTTGCCTTTGTGTCCCCAGAGAATAGCATAGAGATGAGAAATAGCGCTAGTTCTCTGGTTACAAAGGCCCACTCTCAAAGGGTGACTCACGATCCAAGGAGATTAAGACAGCAAATGCTGTGCCTCTGTGTGGGGGACTGTGTACGTGTACACGTGTGTGTGCATCCAGTCTCTAAGCTTTTGGCACATGCCTCGCAGACTTTGTACCAAAGTCACACAGAACTGAGGCCTTGAAACTTTTCTGAGGACGTGTGGACCCACAATGACTGGTGTTTGCTGAGTATGTAATACCTCCTCAATCCTCAAATGAGGAAACTGTAGAATGCAGAGGAACATCCCACAAGGGTATTTAGTGTGTAGCTATTTAAGACATATGATTATCATATTTTTTCATTAATTAACATAAACATTAATAACAAAAAAATGATCATAGTATTTTTTAAATCTTCTCCATCTCTTTTCTTCACCCTATTTTCTCCCTTATTTCCACTTAGATCATTTCAAAGTTTTCAGGTCACTAAAATAAAAATTTTTTTTTTATTTATTTATTTCGTTTTTGTTTATTTTTGGCTGCATTGGGTCTTTGTTGCTGTGTACCGGCTTTCTCCAGCTACGGCAAGAGGGGGCTACTGTTTGTTGCAGTGTGCGGGCCTCTCATTGCAGTGGCTTCTCTTGTTGTGGGCACAGGCTCCAGGTACGTGGGCTTCAGTAGTTGTAGCTTGCGGGCTCCAGAGCACAGGCCCAGTAGTTGTGGCAAACAGGCTTAGTTGCTCTGCAACATGTGGGATCCTCCAGGACCAGGACTCGAACCCATGTCCTCTGCACTGGCAGGTGGACTCCTAACTGCTGCGCCACCAGGGAAGCCCTAAAACAAAAATTTTAATTACTTGTGTGTGTGTGTAAGCCTTGCTGTATGTTCGTACCTTTCTCTTCTCTTACTTTTGTTCTTTTTCTCTTGTTCCTAACCCTCATTGTATGCTGCATCTTTTCTTTCAAATGTGAACCTTTTAATCTTCTGTGGGCCAGGCAACTTGTTAACAAGCCAGTTAGCACAGTGTACTACACAAAAGTCAATAAGCCTTGGAGACAGAAGGATTAGATGTATGACACAAAATGGTCTCTGTTCTAGTTAGATACTGCTCAAATTTTCACATGTATCAGAAGTCTCCTGAGAATCTTATAAAATGCAGATTCTGATTTAGTTGGCTTCTGGTAGACCTGTTATTCCTCATTTCTAACAAGCACTCAGTGACCCTAATGTTGCTAATTTACAGATTACACTTTAAGTACAAAGACTCTTGGGGATCAGCACAAATTTAGTCATTAGTTATAGGGGACATTATTGTTAAGTCTTAATATATATTTTTAAATGCTATTGGTTCATGGTCCCCTTTGAAAAGTATTGGCTTCCTGACAGATGAATCAATTAGAAGGATCTAAGCAAAATATGACTTAGCTGCCATTTAAAAAGCAGAACTCTGTGAATGAGGTAAACATGTGTGAGGAATAGATGTTGGGCCAAGGGAGAATCCTTTCAACAAGAAAAAGAGACACAGCTTGCCGTCAGTCTGCTTCAGGTGGGTTAAAATAACTTTAGGAGAACATGAAGATTGTGATAATTCTCTCTGGTTTCTCCTCAAACCTCAAGTGCTTTAGGATATAATCTTAGTGTCATTTATCTTCTAGAGAGTGTAGGGAGAAAACTTTGTAGTTGTCTTCTGAGATCTTGCTTAGTGGTTTGGAATGTTGAGAATTGTCCAGCATGCTTTGCAACCGTTGACCAATTCAAGAGGAAAGCTTTTCTTTTCACTTATCCTTTCTCAGGCTCCTCTGTGTCTTAGGATTGTTCTGGTTCCCTTCTTCAAAGGTACTTTATGGGAAGTTGATTTAGACAAGGGGTGAAAATTCGGTATTATTTTTGCCAATTCAGATTGATGGTCAGTGGCTGAGGGATTACTGTGTTAAAAAGGATTCTAAAAGGATTTTGTTAAGATTCATAAATGTGGTCTGCTAAGAGGGTAGGAGTGAGGCATGTGCGTCAGATATTTGCCATTTCTAACCCACCCTTAGAAGGCAGAAGACTCCTTGAAAGGCTAGTGGGACATTGGTTCATTGACCTTAAGCCCTATAACCACTGGAATCAGCCCCGCGTGCTGTTTCCCCCATTCTTTGTTTTCAGCGCCATTGCCCCTGCATTTGAGGATAATGTGCAAGTTTTGGCATGATGAGTTATTTTTAATTACCCAGTCAGATATGATTTTGTTGGATGTCTTCTCATTTTTATTGTCTGTCCTATGCCATGAGCATTTCTAAATAGGCAATAGTTTCCTAAGTAAGAGAGCAGCAAGATTTGTTAGTTGGTCTCGCTGGCTTTCTTTTACTATTTTTTTTTTTTTAAGATTATCACGATGTTATGGACTAAGTTGTGTCCCCCCCCCCCCATTCCCACCCCCAACTTCCTATGTTGGAGCCCTAACCACCCACGTGACTGTGTTTGGAGATGGGCCCTTGAAGGAGGGAGTCAAGGTTGAACGAGGACTGGTATTTTTTTTTTTTTAAAGAAAATGTTGGGGGTAGGAGTTTACTTATTTATTTATTTTTGCTGTGTTGCATCTTCGTTTCTGTGCGAGGGCTTTCTCTAGTTGTGGCAAGCGGGGGCCACTCTTCATCACAGTGCGTGGGCCTCTCACTGTTGTGGCCTCTCCCGTTGCAGAGCATAGGCTCTGGACGCGCAGGTTCAGTAGTTGTGGCTCACAGGCCTAGTTGCTCCGTGGCATGTGGGATCCTCCCAGACCAGGGCTCAAACCCGTGTCCCCTGCATTAGCGGGCAGATTCTCAACCACTGCACCACCAGGGAAGCCCACTGGCTTTCTTTTTAAATAATCAGGCAGTCTGCTCTCTGAAGCTTGTCTTCCCAGCTGGGAAACTGTCACTGGTCACTCTTGGGTTGATCACTAGAGAACAGCTTGTCTTGCTGTACTCTGGACTGTGATGTGATCCTAAGTCCTCGTCTTGAGGCTCTGCTGACTGTGATGAAGGTTTATGTGGTACCTCCAGCCTTTGAATAAAATCCCCTTCACAAGGCTGGAGCTAAGGTCTCTTATTACACTCAGCGGGGACCCTTTTTTTGCAGGATTGATTTTTCATTAGCCTAAGAACAATGACAAGCCAGTGTTAACATGGGTCAACCCAGAAATGAGCTCTGGGTTTGCTGGCCTTCAGTAAGTGGTTTTGTTCAGTGAGAATTGAACTGGTTTATTTGGATAGCTCTGGGTCTGAGTTCTGCCACATCTCTCTCTAACTAGTGACCTTGAGCAAGTCATCAGCCTCTCTGAGCCTTCGTTTTCTCACCTGCAAATTGGAGACAATAACAAGTACCTCCTGGAGGGGGTATGAATATCCTGTGTATTCAGGATCCAGCACAATGTTTTTCACATTCTTAATACAATAGATACTCATTCAGTGTCCTTTTCTCTTTTCTCCCCACTTGTGTTTGATGCAAGGTCTTATTGTGTTTTGTTTTGATTTGATTTTCCTTTGATCTTAAGAATTCAAGTGTTCTGGGGTTTTGTTACCATGGGATTTTCTAGGTAAAAATCAAGTGTCAAGAGAGTTGAGAAGAGGATGAGGTATTAGTGATACGAGGGCTCAGGGACAAGTTGAATAGAGAGGTGGGCAGAGTCCAGATGTTTCCAGATTTAGTGAGTCTTTAAGGAATTGCCAGGTTATTAGACACAGGGCTTCATTTATTCAGAGGCAACTGAAGCATGGCAGGGGAAAAAGTACCATGGAAATGTTTAGAAATATGTTTTCCAAACAAGGCTGGACTCAAGCCAAGCTGGGATCTAGGTGGTGTTTCATTCATTCATCCACTGAATCGTTCATGTCCCAGACATTTACTTAGCACTTGGGGTGTGCTGGGCACTACATCAATCCACGTCTCAGAGAGCTCGTGGTAGAACGGTGGAATGGTAATTATATAATACTTGATGCCTGTCTCTATTTAACTAAAGCAATGAAGATAAAGCTAATTTTATTAAATATCTTAAGACCAGCCCTCTCTTTTCAGTATTTGTCCCCCACCCCAATCCATCTTCCCTTCTTCTGGGGCGTTAAAAAAGGGTACCTGGAGAGAGATGGGATGCCCCACTTTCACTGGCAGCTTGCTGTCACTGAGTTCTCCCCATTGGAATTTGAGCAAAAGTGATGGGTGTCCTGTGCTTAAAAAGAAATCCTTTGCTATGAATTTCCCCTCTTTCTTCCCCTCTGTCTGCAATGCCAGACAACCTTGGAGGGCTTTGTCGAGGATAACAGAACCTCCCTGCTGGCCTGCTTTCCGGGATGACTTGATGGAGCAGAGCTGGCCACCGGCCCTGGGCTGGCACAGGAGAAAGCAATGATCTTCCAAGTACTTTAAGCCCCTGAATTTGGGGATCTCTTCATTATATCTTCTACTGTAACAAATTAAGTAGTCATGAGTTCTTTGAGGTTCAAAAGTAACTCAAAATAATATGAATGTCATTGGTCTAACAGAAACTTAGAAGATTTTGTTGGCCACGTGAGATTCCTGAAGATACAGGGGTCTGACAAACTCTGGATGCAATCTCAGCTCTGGAACACTTCTGTATCTAAGATTTTATACAACCCCAAAGGAAAATAAATTCTCAAGTCTTCAGACACCAAAGAGTCAAGATCCAATCTTTTTTCCAGGGCCTTCCCTCCTTTGCTAGTCTAAGATTTGCAAACACCAGTGAGGAAGCAGGTGAGCAAGTATCTGTATTTTACATATGAGTGGATCAGGTTTCTCTTGGTGGTAGTGGGGAGTGTTGGAGATATGATTTGGGGGCAACAAGGGAAGCAACAGGAAAGCCCGGGTCTGACCATTCGAAATCATGCATGAGAAGATAGTGCCAGAAAAAAAAGGAGGGGATATCTTCAAGGTCATCTTGTACACTTAATCCAAGCATCCCTGGACCTACCTAGAGGACGAGGACCTTATCTAGAAGGCAAGCAGCCTCATCCTAGCTCCATTCAGCTGAAACCTCCTCTTCTGTACCTTGTATTGTCGGAGTCAGCCTTTCTATGGTTCTCAAAGATCAATGGCCAGTATAATCTACACGAATGGGAGAAGACTCTCCCCTCTTACTCATGAGTAATGAGTTCATTTACTCATTCATTAATCATGTAGTTACTGAACACTTATTTTATGCCAGGGAGATTGTAGTTGTGTATTTTAGTGGGTATGTAGCTGAGAGGACTAGAGTGTGCAAGAGGCACAATACAGGTGCAAGGAAGCTAGTAAATGCAGCAGGAATCAACGCAGGCACAGCACAAGGCAGGTGTCTCCTGTCACTCGGCTGCCTTTGTCTCCTGTGGTAAAGGCGTGTGATTAATTACACATAGAGACCGTATGTATGTCCCCTCACTTTCTAATTGCCATTAGTCACAGAAGCACTGAACATATTGCTTTTCCTGAATGTCAGGACATTTCACTGGATCCCCCTTGGTTCTCCGAGAAGCCACAATTAACTTCACTAATTATTCTGTTCACCACATGTGCTTCACTTAATGTAGAACCAAACTAATGAATGTTAATCTTTTAAAAACTTTTTTTTTTCTAAAAGCCATCTTGGCTGCCATCCAATTAACACCAGCAGTGGTTCCTTAGACAAAACCACGAATATCATCAAGCCCGTCCAAGGCTGGTGGGAGAGAGGAAGCCAACTTCAGTTTCAAGAATTTGTTCCTTTCTTGTCCAGGGAGGGAGAGGCTCTCTGCTCTGGTAAAAAGCCATGTGGTACTTTCGGGTGGGTATGCTTTGAAAGATTTTCTAACTGGTCAAGCAAGCGTCTCTGCAACGACCCATCCGTAGCACCAGGTAGTGGAGAGTTGGCGAACCAGAGATGTGTGCCAAGGACTAGGCTAGGAACGCAGGACAACTTAAAAATGCACAAACTCCTGCTCTGACGCCAGCAATACACCTAGAGTTGAGCAGGGTGCTTTCCTGTCTTTATGGTCCAGGTAGCTTCTTCCTCCTTACGCTCCTATGATTTTTCTCAAGATTTCTGTGAATCTGTGTGTGTGTGTGTGTGTGTGTGTGTGTGTGTGTGGTGTGTAAGGGAAGGCTTACTTGCTCATGGCTTTTCCTACATCCGTGTATCTTGCCTCTTCCCCACATTGTGTTGATTCAGGTGTGAAACTCAGCAGCTTTGATTTCCACACACGCATGCACTTCCCCAAAGCATTCATGAGAATTTGAGGACAAGGTAGTAGGCGAATTTACATCACACCCCCACCCCCCAAACAAGCTCAGATGGAAAAGCTGACATCACTGTTTGAAGACCTCCCTTAGGCACCCCTCTCCACGGAGTTCTTCACCCCATCGAGTTCCAGCTGAGTCCACCTGGCGAGAAACAACACATTTTGCTTTGTCTGCTGCGCAGCATTTTCATCGTTCTCCTCTGGAACCTTGATGATTCTTCTGCCTGTCAACTGCAAATTGGCATTTTCCATGGGCACTTGCCATCTACCTCTACAAGGATGAAATCATTTGCTGCTGCAGCTGCTGACTTTCAACAACCCCCGAAAGGAGTTCAGGTGGAGAGCTGAAATGAGGCACTCTGTGCTCTGGGAAAAACTGTCAGAACAGGTCTTCAAACAGTTAGATATTTTCAGGAGCCAATTTTATGAGCCCAATTCCATCTCCTCGTACCTAGAAAAGCACTAAAATCCTGCATGGTGGCGTCTGCTCCTCGTGACTAGCAGTAACCTGCGCGAGACTAGCAGAAACCTTCTGTAAAAAATATGTGCTTGATCGCATGTATTCCCCCTTCACCAAAATCACATGTATACTGACCTTTCCCCTGCTTCTTTGGAGCAGTTTCTCAGAGCTATCTGGGATGCTGTCTCCTGGGCTGCAATCCTCATTTTGCCCCAAATAAAACTTAAGTCACAACTCTCACGTTTTGCACTTTTTTAAGTCGACATGCCTCAAGCGTACCCATCAATGTTTTTTTTTAAAAGATCAGGAGGAAGAGGGAGAGGTAAGAGAGAATTCCTGTTGAAACAGGAATTATTGTGCGAGCTGCTACGACAATACTTCTTTTTACGTCAGCATCACCGCAATGCGTTCTCCTAATTACTACTTAAAATACCTGGCACTCCAGTGAGCTTTTTAATACGCCACCTTTATTGAGTGTTGCTGTAACCTTGTGAGCCAGGCAGGGCAGCCATGTCTCATTGCCACATTTTGCAGGTTAGGAAACTGAGCCTGCAGGGGGTGAATGCCCAAATGGGCATAGCTTGTTTTTGGTAAAATGTTCTTTCTGCCTTATCTGGCTCTAAGATGGCTGTTTTGTGGGGGTATAGGAGGGATCAGGAAGTGGTGAACCATTTAACCTGGGCCCTTCTCTCTCTCATTCCGCTCCAAATTCCATCTTGCTTTGAGGCAATGCTCCGAGGTACATGGAGCAGAATGTGAGAAGAGCCAACCTGCATTGGGTTATTTGCAATGTTTCTCGACCTTGACACTATGGAAATTTTATGCAAGATAATTCTTTGTTGTCGGTGAAGGGAGATGTAGTATGATGTTTAGCAGCGTCCCTGGCCTCTACCCACAAGACGCCGATAGAATCCCTGCTCCCAATCCTGTGACAATCAAAAATTTCTCCAGATATCGCCAAGTGTCCCCTAGGGAGACAAAATCACCTGTGGTTGGGAACCACTGAGTTATTGTCACACACCCATTCTCGTGGTGGTTTCTTGTCTTCAGGACCTGTACCGTGGATAATCGAGCACGTTGAGCATCTCAGAGAAGAGGTGCGAATCACGCAAGGCATATGGTAAAGGAAAAGGATTTGAACCTCATGTTCCCTTTTCACTGGAAAGAGGACACGTGCCTTCACTCTGCTGCAGACAAAGGAAGATAAATGTCACCCCCCTCCACGGCAAGAGCTCTTCTGATGGGGCATTGCTGCTAATGGCTCCGACTTTTACTACAAACGGCCCAAGCAGTGCCAAGAACCACGCGTCAGTCCATTTCAGGAAAAGATGGCATATTTGAACAGCTTGACACTGTGAAGGCATAAATTGTTGGGAGAGACGAATGTGAGCTGGAGAGATTTGTAGATGTGGCAGACGGTAACCCTGGTATTTCGTGTTAATTGTTTTGCTCAGGCAGGAGACCTCCTGTGATTTACATTCTGGAGCGGGGGGATGACGGACTGAGACAGACAGCTTGTCACCTCCGGAGAAGACGAGTGGGGATGTGACAGCAACCTCGGAAGCTCTCATTTGTTCCAGAGCATCAGGGCTGCTGTCACGTGCCTGGGGGGAGGCCAAGCGGGAAGAGCGGGGGCCTGTACCCAGTAGCTGAATGGAAGAATTGAAAAATAGGTGGCAAAATCCCTTCCATCCAAGGGCTCAGAAGTGATGTGCAAATAAGCAGGGGGAGGGCACCAGACAGACGCTGGGGTTGGGTTTGTCTAGCCCATCCTGCAAGTGGGAACCCAGCCATACTTTGTTGTGCGTGGGCGGAGTTGGGAGGGGCAGTTAGAGACTTCAGAAGGAACGGGGGGTGTTTGTCCAGACCAGGAAAAGCTTTGATCAGTACAGAAGTGTGGATTTAATCTTTGCTCACCTGGTACAGCTGATGAGGAAACAGGAAAAGGTCACGTTGTCTCCCGAGTCAGTATGTTCCTTTACTTTCGTCTTTCCAGAGGCTCTTTGTTCAGAAGCTATTGCTCCTTTCTCCAAACTGCGGGAATGAGCTAAGACCCTTCTGCGCTGAGTGGAGCTCAGTCAGACTGGGCTAACTGCAGACTCAAGCAGAATCATGGTGGGTCCTGGGCCCAGAGGCTCTGGAAACCAGCCAGAAGCAGTAGGAGGAGATGTTTACTGGTCAGTGTGTGGTCAGGACTGGACCAAGGAGCCATCAGGGTTGTCAGACCCTTAGTAAGAGATGTGGTCGGGGAAGTGGTGGCATTGACAGGGCAAGGTGGCTTCATTGGGTAGCATAATGTCAGCCTGGCCAAAGCTGGAGCCATGTTTCCAGAATCTTCTTCACTGTGAGGTTGGGGGTCAGAGTGGGCCCAAGGGGACTTTGTGTGGATTTGGAAGGTGGCAGTGAAGCAGCAGCCGTTCCTCCAGCAGGTGATCATGGTCATCCGTGGTGACAGATGGACACCCAGGTGCCCTGTGGGTCCTGGCTTGGCTTGCACTCCTCTCGGTGCCCAGCTTGTCCTACGGAACAATGGCCTCTGACCAGTAGCGGCCCAAGTCCGCCACAGGTGTGTGGCCTTGACCCACAAAGACAGCAGCTCCGCAGACTCTCCAGAAGCCCCTTTCCAGGTCCGCCTTTGTGGCCGGGTGGCCTGGCCTCTACGCGCCCCCCATCAGCTCCACCCTGTCCACCTGTGCCACATGGACCACAAGTGGGCTGGTCAGTTACTATTTCTTCGATTTTTCTGACTCCTTCCAAGCTTCCCTCTACTGGCTTCTCCCACATTTTCATCTCATTCCTTTCATAAAGCTCTTATCTCTGTACAGCTTAGAGTGCATTGTTTTTCCCACTGGGCCGGATTGACACAGCGGGGAGGGATCCTCTGAAGCCTGATGGCCTTTTTGTGGGAGTCAAACAGTTGCCCATACACGGTTGTCCCTCAGTATCCCTGGGGGATTTGTTCCAGGAACCCCACAGATACCAAAATCCACAGGTACTCAAGCCCCTTTTATATAAAATGGTGTCGTAGTTGCATATAATCTGCACATACTCCCATAGACTTTGTCACCTCTACGTTACTTAAAATATCTAATCCTGTGTAAATGATATGTAAATAGTTGCCAGAGTGCAGCAAGCTCAAGTTTTGCTTTTTGGAACTTCCTAGAATTTTATTTTTTGGACTGTTTTCAATCTGTGGTGGGTTGTATCTGTGGATACAGAACCTATGGACGTGGGGAGCTGAGTGAACTCCAAGGAGACCAGACCTCCTGAAAAGTGAGTATGGTGCAGACCAGGAAATATTTCTTAAGGAAAAATGATCCCAGCATTTATTCATTCATTCATTCATTCATTCATTCATTCTCTTCATCAGTAGAAAGGAGAGGGCTGTGCCAGGGAACATGCTAGAAGTACAATGGTAACTGGTGACTAAAACAGAAATGGCTGCTTTCCTCAGTGTCTAGAGTTTAAAGAGGATGGCAGAAAATTAACAAATAGTTAGCATATGACTATAAATTATAGTTTATCAGGCACCTGTCACAAACAGCATGAGGCAATAGAACATAGTATAGCCGAAAGCGAGGCCTATTTAAATAAGGGCGCCCGGGAAGACCCCTCTGAAGAGGTGAGGTTTAGGCCAAATCTTGTAACGGAAGATGGATGCCTCCACAGGAAGAGTGTTTGTTCTCTGCTGAGGGAACCGTCTGAGTGAAGGCTCTGAGCTAGGACAGAGGCACGTGACAGAGTCATGGGAGAACAGCGAGGACATTTTGTGTAATTGTGACCAGCTCTTTGACTGAAAAATACCAGCTTCAAGCCAGAACAGAGTGAGACCTGAGACCCCCCAGAACTCCGGCCAGCAGTTGGTGTGGACCCACAGGAAACCAGAACGTGGAGCTGAGCATCAGGGAGAGGAGAGAATGTTCATGAAGAAGGAGTCAGGACCGTGGTCTGGACCAGGGCTGCCACTGGTCCATACGGTGCCTTTGTGTGAAGCAGAAAGAGAGGCGCCTTCCTCTGAGAGACAGAGCCCGGGGCTGGGGTTCTTGGCTTGGCCAGCGGAGCCAAGGCTGGATTTCAGCTCCCACTTCGGCAGGGGCCCAGCCTGCATCACCACATGTCACACCTGATGGGGATAATGAGTTTGTGTTCAGCTGCCTGAGGCCAGAAGGATTTCTGAACCTCTTGCTAAAGAGGGATTTGGTGAGTAAGTATCCCACCTCTGACTCTATGGGAAGCAGCTAGCTGCCCGTGTACCTAAGCTAAGGGCTAAGTCAACTGGCATTTCTCACGATGCTATT
Source organism: Delphinus delphis (assembly GCF_949987515.2). NCBI lineage: Eukaryota > Metazoa > Chordata > Mammalia > Artiodactyla > Delphinidae > Delphinus > Delphinus delphis. The sequence continues at coordinate 18,554,393 of NC_082698.1, read as the reverse complement.
GTTCATCTCAATGAATTTCTTTCGTCATCTCAAAGGCTTTGGGGGCACTATAAATCTGATGTGCAAAAACAAGATAAGTCCCCTCCCCCTCCCCCTCCCCCCATCAAGAGCTTCATGCTAGGCCTCCAGGGGCACATACGCAGCTGGGATGATCTCTGGTTGGGGTGAACCTGTCAGTTTCTATAGTGGGGAAAAGAGGTGAAAGGGGGGGACTAACGTTTACTGACCCTTACAACATAACTGGATGTTAGACATTTTACCTACATTTGTGATTTAACTCACATAACTATTCATGAAGCAGGTATTTCCAACCACATGCGACATGGGAAGGTCTATTAGCTGACTTGTCACCACCTCTGTAAGTAAGTGCATCAATGGGATTTGGTCGCAGTTGTGTCTTATCAGGACTCTGTGTGAAGAAAATAAGAGCAGATGCCTTTGGAGTTGCTGTTAGCAAAACAGTTTGGAAATAGACTCAGGTGGTGGTGGGCCTCCGATGTTGGCTAGATTCCTTTATCCACCTGTGCCAATGAGGTATCTGAATTTCTCTGGGGTGAGGAATCCTAGGAGAGGAAATGTGCCGATCAATGTACTATAACTGACACTTGATTAGCCAGGAAGCCAATACCTAAAAGAGAGGAATTTTCTCCCAAAGCAGCCTTTGTTTGCTCTCCCCTGATCATATCAGGCTTATTGTCAGTGTTTCTGATGTGCTCTTGGGACATTGGTGCCTGTCAGGGAGGAGAGCCATGTAAGAATCTGAGTGTCACCTTTGGAACAATCGCTGGGACTGTACATTATAATCATTCCCAATTGATGTTGAACTTGGACCTTGAGCACATGACCTATGACTGAATTCAATTTCTTGACCTTCCTTATGAGAAGAAAAAAAGGAGGCCATGTGTCTGAGCAGAATTCTTGAGCTGGAAAAACCTCAGCACTGCCCAGATCACTGTCATCTAAGTTATTCAGAAGAGAAAAAACACCTGCTCTCTGTGTGCAGGTGCTGAACCATCTGAAGGGATGCTCCCACCTCCCTGAGCTGGCCCAGAGCCGGCTTTTTGACTTTTATGTTGGTTTTGGTTGCTTTCTCTGTCTGTGACTGTCTCCAGGGGAGGAATCTGAAACTAGGGCTTCCTTGCTTCTGGGCACACAACCTCAAGTTTGAGAAGCAAAATGTCATAATGTCATTGTGTGTGTGTGTGTGTGTGTGTGTGTGTGTGTGTGTGAAGGTGGTGTGCACATATAGGAGAGAACCATCAATCTACTTCGATCCAAAAGAAATCTGGAGGAGATACAAATCAAATGTCCATGTGCTCCTTGTCTGTTATAATAACTCCTATCCAGATGTCAGCAGATTTAAAAGGCTGCCCAAGTGGTGAAAAGTTGTGCTTTATTTGCCAATCACTACATATGGGTGAGGCGAGACATTCTCACTTTTATTTGTCCTTCCCTAAAGTTTTGAAAAAAATACTTACCTGCCGAGTGCTACCTCCTCGGAGGATTCTTAAGCTAGAAGCAAGCACCCAGGCATGAGGACAGCTTCATGTCCATTTTGCTGGTCATTCAGATAAACTTTATGACCCAGGGAAAGTGTTGAGTCATGTTATTTCCTTTTGATGACTTGAAACATGACAGTGAGGAAGGAGTGATTTACCCAAGTTATAGCAGGTTGGCAGGTACAGGGGAATAGAGCTTGACTTAGGAGAAAAAACAGAAAAGTAGATTTTATCTTAACTGTAATTGCTTCTAGACATGACAACTTTTACCTGGCACCTGATCAATATTAGAGGCCTATAGTTGGCCTGATGCTACCAACTGAGAGAGACCTCCCTTTGCTGCCTAAGATAATGTAGTCACCCACCTGTGGTCCCTTCCTAGCTCCCTGTGCCCTGCACTCTGAACAGTATTGGTCACAGTGATAGAACCCAACTCAACCTAAACTACTCAATAAAGGGGACTTGACCCGTGTACTAGGCAGTTGGGGGATGATTGGATTTAAGAGACCAAATCTAATTAGATTTTAGGATACTCAATCCATCTATTAGAATCTGTCTGCTTCTTTCACGTTTCTCTACAGGCTCTCCCCACTAGGTGGTCCACGATAGCTTCACATTTACATCCCACCAGTTGGACGATCCTAGCAGAAAGGATCTTCTTTCCCAATATAACAGTACCCAGCTCTGAAGAGGCTGACTTGGGTTGATGTACACACCTGAAACAGAAGCAATTTCTATGGTGGGTGAGGCTATATTCTCATCGGCCAAGCCTGGGTTCCCAGACTACTCCTAGAATCTGAGAGCGGAGCTCCTCCAATGACAGGGAATATGAATGGGGGAGGAGGTGTGGTTATCAGAAGGGAAAATGGAGCCCCGGCAGACAAAACTATTCGTGTTTACTGTATCATTTTTCATAATTTGTCATTTTATATTTTGAAAAGACAGACAGAAATATCTGTGACCCCCAACAAGTCTGTAAGTTCCATTTTTCCGTTGAGCCCCTCCTCATGCTGGAAAGAAGTTTCTGGTTTGGGTGTTACCTCCCAGAAACTCCATATCCTCTGTCATCACACTCTTCAAGATCCTCTAGTCCTCCTGGTATCTCAGGATCTTCTGGAGGTCCTGCCTAAACCTTTCTTGCTCCCTGTTGACCTCGTATTCTGTATTCCCATTGGAAATGGAGAGTAGCTGATAGTATTGCTCTGCCGGCTGATAGGTCTCAAAACCTTTCTTTACCTATAGATCTTCAGGTTAAATAAGTCTGATTCTATAAACTATTTCATAGAACTACAGTTCTTTTTTTTTTTTTTGTGAGCCATGTATGGAATTTTTAATTTTCTAGTTGCCACACCAAAAAAGTAAAAAGAAATAGGTGGAATTAATTTTAATAGTATATCTTATTCATTCCAAACAACCAAAATACCATAATTTCGACACGTAGCAAATACAAAACTTTTTTTTTAAACATCTTTATTGGAGTATAATTGCTTTACAATGGTGTGTTAGTGTCTGCTGTATAACAAAGTGAATCAGTTATACATATACATATGTTCCCATATCTCTTCCCTCTTGCGTCTCCCTCCCTCTCACCCTTCCTATCCCACCCCTCTAGGTGGTCACAAAGCACCAACCTGATCTCCCTGTGCTATGCGGCTCCTTCCCACTAGCTATCTATTTTACATTTGGTAGTGTATATATATCCATGCCACTCTCTCACTTCGTCCCAGCTTACCCTTCCCCCTCCCTGTGTCCTCAAGTCCATTCTCTAGTAGGTCTGCGTCTTTATTCCAGTCCTGCCCTTAGGCCAGTTTTTTTTTTGTTTTTTAGATTTCATATATATGTGTTAGCATACAGTATTTATTTTCCTCTTTCTGACTTACTTCACTCTGTATGACAGACTCTAGGTCCATCCACCTCACTACAAATAACTCAATTTCGTTTTTTTTATGGCTGAGTAATATTCCATTGTATATATGTGCCACATCTTCTTTAAGAACTACAGTTTTTCCTAGAGTGGTAAGGGAAGACCTTAAGAGCAAGTCAGAGTTGTACAGAGCTAGGAAGAAGGTGTATTAGACAGGGTCTCTGCAAGAAATAGTCGGCCAGCTCAACGAGTATCTTAAGAAAGTTTAATGAAAAGACAGTTTACAATGATGAGGATACAGGTAAAGGAACATAAGAGGGATGGTGAAGCCACCAAAGACTATGACCAGCAGGAAGTGATTACACCCCAAGTCTTGAAGGTGTTTTATGACAGTTGTAGCCATAGGAGAGGGTTTGCTCGGCATGAGCTGTGGCCTTGAATGTGGATCATAGCCACTGCCAAACTGTGGCCAGCAAGGAGGGAGCTGAGGGAAGAAATACCCCAACTTTCTTTCTCCCCAGCTTCTAATTCTTGCCAGTGCTTTCCACTGGCCAACGCAATCAGATACCAAAAAGCAAGGGAGCCTGGCTGACACTGTCCACAGAGGCCAGCCTCCTGAGGATGAGCAACAGATATTGGAGAGTGGATGTGGAGGGACAGAGAACAGAGCATATCCAGCACAGGACTTGATCAAACTGGCTCTATCCGAGAGAGAACACGTTCAATTGTTCTAAGAACTGAGTGTACCTGGACACTTTGAGGAATGGCAAGAGGGTTGAGTGGCTGGAGGCGGATGAGTGGAGGAGGAATTATTTTTGAAGATTCAGAAGATATTCTTGACTTTGACAGTGTCTCCCATGAAAACCAATATACAGCACAATGAATCCAACCATTGCTACCTGGAATGTTACAACTGATAAGAGATTTTGACTTGTTGGAAGCATGCATCAACACAGTTTTACTGCATCACCCTTCATTTTTAAATTGCCGACTGCTGTGTGTGTGTGGCAGGGTGGCGAGGCAGGGAGGCTTATAACACTAGCTGGAATTACCTCCTTCTGTTCAGCCCCAGCTGACCAGGAAGGCAGAGGACCAGGAACAGATAGTTGGGCCACATCAACTCACTGCATAGCTGTTTCCAAACAGGGGAGCTAAGACTCTCATGGAATAGAGAGTGGGAAGAAAACTGTAGGGAGGCTGGCCTTGAGACCTAAACTTCATTTTTTCCTGGTCTCTAACAGCTCTGCATCTATAGTATCTCTCGCCTGTTAGTTTCTAGTCCAGGCATGCCAGGAGCAGTCATTTCCATAAGAGGTAGTTGATTCCTTCCCCTTATCCTAATCAGGTATGTATTTCTTCTCTTTCCTAAGAAATACACAGAAACTTGGTAGATTTCCATGTCAGTGGCTATTTAAACCTTTTTTCTGTTGTGTACACACCAATGTCTTCTGCACATCTGTGTTTCTTACTTCCCCATAGACAGTGAGCTTCTCAAGAAAGAGGCAATATTTGGAACTGACTAGAATCTACCCCCTGTTTTCAGTGCCAGGTTTAGAAGCCATTGGCTTCTTAACAGGAAGTGACATGTTTTGGATGAATTTCTAGAAAGTCAGTATCAGTAGGCTGAACCGGGAGTGATTGGAAAATGATTTGTGGTAGAGATCAGCATTATGCTCCACTGTGGAGGAGAAATAGGATTTTGATAGATAAAGGGGAGAGGAGGAGGTATCTTGGGCTGGTGCGATAGAATGAGCAAAGGCTTGGAATTGGGTAGGATTGTGATTTATTGGAAGAAAAGTGTGTAGCTGGAGTACAGGCCATGTGCTAATGAGAAATAGAAGGGAAAGCTGGAGGCCAGTGTTGAGGACTTTCTGCTCCTCTTCCCACTAAGTGGAGGACTTAGCATCAGGATGGGAGTTGGGGCTTGGCTCGGACTTAACTGGGGTGTGTCTGTGATGTCAGTATATAGCAAAGGGGCAACCCAAGGTAGTGTCCTGAGCACAAGAAAAGCAGAGAACCACAGAGGTGGTGTGCACAAAGTAAGCGATCAAATGAGCTTCTCTAATATAGGCTCTGTCCATGGGGATGGTACAAAGAGGCCTCTGATCTTCGGGGGAAAGAAAAAAGCTGGTTCTGAAGCGAAGAGAAGGGTAAGATAAAATGGGTAAGGTGGGGGAGTGGAGGGTAAGATTGAGGGAGTTCATTTGGAAGGACCCATGGGGGAGGGCAGAACCAGGAGGGATTTCTGAGGCTATGATGATGAACAAAGGGATTCTTTTCATGGGGGGCCTGGGAGGGCCTAAGGTGGTCACAGTTCCCTGCCCCCCACCCCACCCCGAACAAGCTCCCCTCAAGGGCTCCTGGCCCTTTGTCATCCCTGAATGCTAGGCTAAATGTTGTGGGCTTGATCTTAGTGATACGTACGCGGTGGATGTATCCAAACATGGCATTCCTCCGTTGGGGAGTTTCTCTTCTCCCACCATTCCCAAGTTGAAGCTTTGTCTGCTAATTCCAGATGCACGGATAAAAAAAGGAGGTATTTAGCAAGACCGTCGGTGGGGATCTGGAAGAAAAGCGTGCTGCTCACTATAGAGCAGAATCTTTTTTTTTTTTTAATGTAGTATAATATAATGTGTATGTAAAGCTGGAGCACAGGCAAAGAGGAGACACTGAACTTGGCAGATACTCGGGCCCATCGGCAGAATCACTGAATGTAACACCTACAGATTACAGAGCAAAACCTTAATAAAATTCCCTTTAGACTTTCCCATTAGTTCCCTATATATCCATCCTAGTTTCTGTCTCTAGCAACCACCTTATTTTCCCTCGTTTCCTTCCTCTTGCCAGACTCTATAAATCCCTTCTTAGCCCTAAGCAATCAGACTTTGCTTTCTGTGATTGTGACCCATTGAGCAAAACAAAAGTGAAAAAGGAGTGCCAGTTTCTGCCTCAAGTATGTTCCTTAGAGGACCTCGTGGTCCAAGTCTAAGCAGCTTATAAGGAGAGTCACTCCACAAAACAGGGCTCTTTACAGGGAGGAATTCTTTCCCTCAGTACTGTCACACCGGCTCTCCTGGATGAGGCCACCAGAAGTTGAGCACAGAAGGGTATATGTCAGGATGAGTCTAGCAGCCGCAGCGTGGGATGGGAGGGTAAAGGGATGTCAGGGAAGGCCACGTGATGAAACAAAGGGAAGATTGCTGCCACCATCCCAGGGTCCAGCGGGGAGGTAGGGTCTGGACAGAAAGACAGTAACTGTTCATTGGGTGCCTGCCACAGCACAGGGCCCTGAGGCTACAGCAATGCATCAGATCATCCCATTGCCCCGCAGAAGCTCAGAGGAGAGGAGGACATATGGAGTTGCAACCATGGCTTGTCCTCGGGGCGGACCATGTCCTTGTACCAAGTCTGTGCCTTTAAGAGTACGTGAAAGTGGACAGCTGAGTAGGGCCTTGAGGTCGGGGGTGGGTAGTCCTGTAGGAACGCTGCAAAAGAAGGAAGAAAATGGAAGAAAGAAAAATACGTAGCTTCTGGCTGCAGGATAAAACTGCACACCCTTGTCTTCATTTCAGGAGGCAAAGTCCAAATATGACTTATGGCTTTAAGCAACATGCGGATTTCTGCCAAGCACCTCCCCCTTGTGATTTTTGTTTTGTAAATATTTCAAGAGCACATTGTCATCCCAGATTGTCATTTGCAAATTGGCAATGGGAGTGATTATGATAGTAAAGTATTTTGATCAGAGGCAATTTGCGAAGGGCTTTAAAAATGCCCATGACTCTCTAGATCCTGCCTCCTCCTTGGCTTGTCCCAGTGCCAACCCACAAGGCAGCTCAGCAGACCTTTTAATCCTGACAGTCTTTGTGGTGGTTTGTTTCATTGCTTTTTAATGAACTTGTTCTTATAGTTAATACTGGTGAAGGGGGCTGGCCATATCAGCCTAGTTCTTTGGAATAGAAAATGGGCATCTCTGAGGCTGGGGCCTCTGTGGCTCAGTCTCTAGGAAGTTTGGAGTAAATTTCCACACTGTAAAGCCCTGTTTATTGGGTTGAACATACATCTTTAGTGACACTGCTTAGGTAGTCACTACTTCTGATGTCTGCCACCCTCAGTGGTCCCTGTACATCTGCAGCAAGTGAGCCTGAGTCACACAGCTGTTTGAAGACATTTGTTGATGCCTGTCCTGATACCATAGACAGACTACAGCAGTTGACCTTTTACGAGGTTTCAGACAGAAGCAGGGGTGCCTGCAGAATTAACGTGGTGCTTCCTTCTCTCTCGTATTTTTCATGCTTCAGAGTCTAGGACCTATCACTCAGATGTCAGCTGAGGCCTCTTGCCCCTTCAGGATCTGGTAAAATTCCACAGCCCTGTGGGGCAACTGCAGCCTCCTGCTTTCTTGTGCTTCTCTCTGTCACCACCTATGGGCTATTCCTATTTCAGTTGCTAGAACGGAGAACTCAACTTCTCCAAAAAATCTGCTCTGATCTAAGGTTTTATCTGTCTATTCTTTATTGTATTTTTCGGTAGAATTTATGGATACGCAACAGGGAGGGGTCCTTCTCATGGATCCCCTGACCATCTGTACTCTCCTAGGGTTTTCTCTCCTGTTATTTCTCCCTGTTTCTTCTCCAGTGCAAAAACCTCCCTGTTCTCCTGAATCAGAAGTGCCGCACTCATCGAGCTCCTTGACATCTCAGCTTCAACTACAAGTAGTTTGCCAAGGAATTTTTTTCTTTTCTTTTTTTTTATTCAGCAGGTTCTTATTAGTTATCTACTTTATACATATTAGTGTATATATGTCAATCCCGGTTTTTTTCTGGACAAATATACACTGTCCCTCGAAGGAATCCCGGTAGTTTTGATTTCCTCAATTTTGCTACAGCTATTAGAGTAAAAGGATAGGGCATGCAGTGGAGGACTTATCAGAACTCTGATGGAGAGGGGTCAGTGCTCATCTATTGATTAGTAAGCGTGAATCACAAGTTAGTCCAATTTGACTCCCATCCACATCCCTTCCTAGGAGTACCCTGAAGCCAAAGTAACCTTTTTCACTCTTCCGTTTCATCCCTGCCCCAGTACATGCTGTTTATGTTCATCCTTCCTCTTCATCTGGAAAATTCTTTAAGATCCAGTTCCAAGGGTCTTATGATCTCTTCATCTGTGAAGCCTTCCCTGGTGCCCCTCATTGGAGTAGGTTGCATTCTTCTCCCTGTTCTCTTAACATGTGGTACAGACTCTACCATGGCCTTGACTTGATTGAATTTGTTTGTCTTGTTTGCTGTCTGCCTTCTCACATGACAGAAGCTCCTCGAGAAAAGAGACTGTCAGTATACATCCTTGTGTCCTTAGTTCCTAGACCAATATTGGGCAAACATAGGGGTTCAATAGATGTTTGTTGAATGAATTAGAGCTTGCATCATGTCTATAGTGGGACAGAAAGATGGAATCCATATGTTTTTGGATTAAGGGGTCAAATATCTTTGAGCTACTATACTCTCCCAATTTTTAAACAGTAGACTGAAAAAGTCATGTCATAGATTTATGCATTACACTTGGAAAAAATCTCTCTCTTGTTTCCCACTTCCCCAGATTCTTCTCTGCTTTGCAAGTAACTTTCTAGAAGTTCAGCTGCAGGAAAGGATTGCCCTGTGGGCAATTCCTGAAGGACTTGCTGAAAAGCTAGAGAGATAGAGACTGGTGGAAGGCACGAGGCCAATGAACTACGTGCTAAGTTGTCGGGAAGGGTTTGGCAGGAGCTGTCTTTATGAATAGGTAAAAGAGGGAATTGCCTTTTGACCATTCTTAATAATATCTCAAGGTCTTTTTAGGAACATAACATAGCTATGATTCCTGCAGGTGGCAATTATATGACATATTTGGTTCCGTTCTCTCCTGTCTTGGCCTGTCTTCCATGGCAAACATCAATAAATGATCATGAAACTCTTCTCGCCTGAGCCATTCCGAGACTTCAGGATCCTTCTCAAGACAGGATTTCAGACAGTCATTGCCAGTTAATCTGATCTGATGCACAATTCATGTGCCTAGACTCTGCACTGGCCACAGACATGGATGACTCACCTCTCATCCTCTAGACTTCCAGGGTGTTTTCTTATTCTCATCTCACATGCAGTCTCTGGCTAGGGGCTTTGCAGAACCTCCTGCTTAACTACCCTCAGATATATGAGTCCTATGATGGGCCATGTGCAGTTTGAAAAAGTGTTCTTCTTCCTTTCCTCATTCTCATGAGGGCATCTACCTTCTGGGGGTTAAAAAAGGGTGTAGAAATGAATCCTGGCTCTGTTTCTTCTATTTTATATCCTTCTATTTTATACCTTAACCTCACTGCAACCTTGTGAAGAAGGTATTATGATTGCATCTCACACATTCAGAAAAGAAAAGTTTCAAAGTTAACATAAGCAAGTGTCTGACACAGGGCCCATAATATTGGTGCTCGGTCTACATTAGGATAAAGGCAGCTGGGAGGGGAGCTCATTGAAGCAGATGCTGTCCTTACATGTAGGCAAAAAGAAAACAACCAAAAAGTCAAAACCAAACTCTACCAATCTAAACCGAATTAAACCAAACCCAAACACACAACGGCAACAAAAACCCTGGCAGCCGAGTCTCTCTGCAGCAATATATTATCCAGTGAGACCGAAGGGGACTCTTCTTGCTATTACCCTCCTCTGCCCTCTGCCACTGAGCAGAAGACCTTCTGTTCTCTGTAGCTAATCATTAATCAGCACATGCCTTCAAGTTTCATCTCTCTAATTCTCTGTCTCCCAGTTATCCAAAGAAATAATTTGGCCAAGCAATGAAGGCAGGCATGTTTGCTAACAGAAGGATATTTCTGCCTCTGTGTAATAGAAATGAATATTCTGTGAAATATCAAGTAAGCAGTCATTGTGCCAATTTGTGACCTGGAGCCCCTCAAGTTCTCAGTGAATCTCTGGTGTTTAATTATGTTGACGGTTTCCAGTATCAGCCTCTAGTAGTTTCCTCTGGAAACACCTTCAACCACTTTATGGCATCTAAGTAGAGGGATTAGAGTAATGACAGTTCAGAGAGCTGATGGGAGACTGCGATAATGAGGCAAGACTGGGTCCAGGACTCAGGGCTTGGTTTAAGTACCGAGGGTCACGTAGATCACATTTCCATTAGCACCATGAGTGTTTGTTGTATGAGAGAGGATAGCTACTTCAGACAATGTGCCCCAGTGCAGCGCTTCAGCGTCTGCAGAGGCCTGGGTTCCTCAACGATGATCTCCGGAAGGAGGAAGCAGGCCATCCGTAACTGGCCTAAAGAGTTTGCTGTGTGAGTGGGTACCTGAGGCACCTCTCAACAGTCCATTTGTCACCCTCCTTTCTGTGATTCTGAGGAATATCTTCTGCTTTATTAATAAAATTAATGATGAAGATGATGATTACTGCTCACCTTTACTGAACATGTTCCACAGTGCATGGCATGTGGCAAGAGTTTTAAGCACCATGACCTTTGCTCCATAAGGAGGTTCAATTTTTATCCATATGTTACAGATATTTGAGCTTGAGGTTCAGGTAAGATGATCACTTGCCCAGGGCCTTCCAGCTAGGAAGGCGTAGAGGTAGGGTTCAAACCCAGGTGTGTCTGACCCAAGTCCATGTTCTAAACTGTTAGGTTACACTCTTTCCTTTTTGACAGAAGGGGATTAATCGTCCACGGCCCATGTGAGGACACAGGGAGCAGTGTAGCTGGGCTCTGATGTGGCTGAGAACCATTGTATTAGCAATGGATGAAGAACAATCTAATTCGCTGTGTTGAGCTGGTGGGAAAAGTTTTGGGGTTTTAACACGTGTCTCGTGTCTTGCTATTCTGTGACATGACTTTGTGTCATTCAGACGGAGGGGGAAATGATCTGTTTTGATGCCTGATATGGCTCTCTGTTTTACAACCACAATCCATTGAAAGTGGCAAAGATCTGAGAAATCATTCACTCAAGTGCTCACTTCCCATAGTTGAGAAAAATGTGGTACATGCCTTGTCCAAGGTCAGGCAGGTCAATACAGGTAAGAGTTGTAACCAGACCCAACCTGGTCTGTTTAGATCATTCCAATACTCTGTTTAAGATGTCAGGTACACTGCCCCTCTGAATCGAAGGCAACTCACAATATTATGGCTTTACTGTGGCAGCCTTGGGAAAATTCACTCAAAATTTAAGAAAATGAGAGGGATATAGGGAAGGCAACATGGTTAGTGGAAGGAAACTTGGAATGAAGTGCTTGCTCATTTTTAAATTTATTCTTTCATTATTTATTTAAATCACAGGTACTGTTTGGAAATACTGATTCTAGAACCAGTTCTAGTGCTAGTTGTGTCATTTATGTTGAGCCTCTGTTTCCTCACCCAATACATGAAAGTATTAAAATTCATCAAATAACTTAAATACGGAAAAAATTTGATCTCATTGGTGAGCATAGAAATGCAATTTTACCCACTACTGATTCGCCATTTTTGTTTTTACCTGTTGAAACAGCAAAAACACATAGAAGATAATGCCTAATGCTAATGAGGATGTGATAGAAAAGGCAGTCTCAAATACACATTGGTATAAATTTTCGGAAAGGAAGGTAATGGATTAGTAAGAGCTATTGAAACTCCTTGACCCAGTGATTCCATTTCTGAGAATCAATTCTAAGTACATTCTAAGAAGGAATCTATGTACACAATGATGTTCGATGATGTTTTTAATATTACATGAAATGGGGAAACAACCTAACTGCTAAATCAAATGGATAATAGTTAAATAAATTACGGTCTATCCACACTGTGAAATGTTAGGCGGCCAATAAAGAAAATGAGTATCATGAGGTTTCCATAGTAACACGGAAAATATTTGATGTAATGTTAATTGTAAAAAAGAAAATACTCATTATTACCATACAGATAAAGAAAGAGCTTCATAGAAAAAATAATCAAGGGCTTCAAAGTATTGTGGTGGGGTGGATTTATGGCTTGTTTCTTTTTTTTTCCCTAATGTTTTATTGGAGTATAATTGCTTTACGATGGTGGGTTAGTTTCTGCTTTATAACAAAGTGAATCAGTTATACATATACATATATCCCCATATCTCTTCCCTCTTGCGTCTCCCTCTCTCCAACCCTCCCTATCCCACCCTTCTAGCTGGTCACAAAGCACTGAGCTGATCTCCCTGTGCTATGCGACTGCTTCCCACTAGCTATCTATTTTACATTTGGGAGTGTATATATGTCCATATATACACTACCACTCTCTCACTTTGTCCCAACTTACCCTTCCCCCTCCCCGTGTCCTCAAGTCCATTATCTATTAGGTCTGTGTCTTTATTCACGTCTTGCCCCGAGGTTCTTCATGACCATTATTTTTTAGATTCCATATATATATGTTAGCATACGGTATTTGTTTTTCACGCTGTATGACAGACTCTAGGTCCAGCCACCTCACTACAAATAACTCAGTTTCGTTCCTTTTTATGGCTGAGTAATATTCCATTGTATATATGTGCCACATCTTCTTTATCCATTCATCTGTCGATGCACACTTAGGTTGCTTCCATGTCCTGGCTATTGTAAATAGAGCTTTAATAAACATTGTGGTACATGACTCTTTTTGAATTACGGTTTTCTCAGGGTATATGCCCAGTAGTGGGATTGCTGGGTTGTATGCTAGTTCTATTTTTAGTTTTTTAAGTAACCTCCATACTGTTCTCCACAGTGGCTGTATCAATTTACATTCCCACCAACAGTGTGTGAGGGTTCCCTTTTCTCCACACCCTCTCCAGCATTTATTGTTTGTAGATTTTTTGATGATGGTCATTCAGAACGGTGTGAGATGATATCACATTGTTGTTTTGACTTGCATTTCTCTAATGATTAATGATGTTGAGCATTCTTTCATGTGTTTGTTGGCAATCTGTATATCTTCTTTGGGGAAATGTCTGTTTAGGTCTTCTGCCCATTTTTGGATTCAGTTGTTTGTTGTTTTGATATTGAGCTGCATGAGCTGCTTGTAAATTCTGGAGATTAATTCTTTGTCAGTTGCTTCATTTGCAAATATTTTCTCCCATTCTGAGGGTTGTCATTTCGTCTTGTTTATGTTTTCCTTTGCTGTGCAAAAGCTTTTAAGTTTCATTAGGTCTCATTTGTTTGTTTTTGTTTTTACTTCCATTTCTCTAGGAGGTGGGTCAAAAAGGATCTTGCTGTGATATATGTCATAGAGTGTTCTGCCTATGTTTTCCTCTAAGAGTTTGATAGTGTCTCTCCTTACATTTAGGTCTTTAATCCATTTTGAGTTTATTTTTGTGTATGGTGTTAGGGAGTGTTCTAATTTCATTCTTTTACATGTAGCTGTCCAGTTTTCCCAGCACCACTTATTGAAGAGTCTGTCTTTTCTCCATTGTATATTCTTGCCTCCTTAATCAAAGATAAGGTGACCGTATGTGCGTGGGTTTATCTCTGGGCTTTCTATCCTGTTCCATTGATCTACATTTCTGTTTTTGTGCCAGTACCATACTGTCTTGATTACTGTAGCTTTGAAATATAATCTGAAATCCAGGAGCCTGATTCCTCCAGCTCCATTTTTCGTTCTCAAGATTGCTTTGGCTATTCGGGGTCTTTTGTGTTTCCATACAAATTGTGAAATTTTTTGTTCTACTTCTGTGAAAAATGCCAGTGGTAGTTTGATAGGGATTGCATTGAATCTGTAGATTGCTTTGGGTAGTAGAGTCATTTTCGCAATGTTGATTCTTCCAATCCAAGAACATGATGCATCTCTCCATCTATTTGTATCATCTTTAATTTCTCTCATCAGTGTCTTATAATTTTCCGCATACAGGTCTTTTGTCTACTTAGGTAGGTTTCTTCCTAGGTATTTTATTCTTTTTGTTGCAATGGTAAATGGGAGTGTTTTCTTAATTTCACTTTCAGATTTTTCATTATTAGTGTATATGAATGCAAGTGATTTCTGTGCATTAATTTTGTATCCTGCTACTTTACCAAATTCATTGATTAGCTCTAGTAGTTTTCTGGTGGCATTTTTAGGATTCTCTATGTATAGTATCATGTCATCTGCAAACAATGATAGCTTTACTTCTTTTCCGATTTGGATTCCTTTTATTTCTTTTTCTTCTCTGATTGCTGTGGCTAAAACTTCCAAAACTATGTTGAATAAGAGTGGTGAGAGTGGGCAACCTTGTCTTGTTCCTGATCTTAGTGGAAATGGTTTCAGTTTTTCACCATTGAGGATGATGTTGGCTGTGGGTTTGTCATATATGGCCTTTATTATGTTGAGGTAAGTTCCCTCTATGCCTACTTTCTGGAGGGTTTCTATCATCAATGGGTGTTGAATTTTGTTGAAAGCTTTCTCTGCATCTATTGAGATGATCATATGAATTTTCTCCTTCAATTTGTTAATATGGTGTATCACATTGATTTGTGTATATTGAAAAATCCTTGCATTCCTGAGATAAACCCCACTTGATCATGGTGTATGATCCTTTTAATATGCTGTTGGATTCTGTTTGCTAGTATTTTATTGAGGATTTTTGCATGTATGTTCATCATTGATATTGGTCTGTAGTTTTCTTTCTTTGTGACGTCTTTGTCTGGTTTTGGTATCAGGGTGATTGTGGCCTCGTGTAATGAGTTTGGAAGTGTTCCTTCCTCTGCTGTATTTTGGAGGAGTTTGAGAAAGATAGGTGTTAGCTCTTCTCTAAATGTTTGATAGAATTCACCTGTGAAGCCATCTGGTCCTGGGCTTTTGTTTGTTGAAGACTTTTAATCACAGTTTCAATTTCAGTGCTTGTGATTGGTCTGTTCATATTTTCTATTTCTTCCTGGTTCAGTCTCGGAAGGTAGTGCATTTCTAAGAATTTGTCCATTTCTTCCAGGTTGTCCATTTTATTGGCATATAGTTGCTTGTAGTAATCTCTCATGATCCTTTGTATTTCTCCAGTGTCAGTTGTTACTTCCCCCTTTTCATTTCTAATTCTATTGATTTGAGTCTTCTCCCTTTTTTTCTTGATGAGTCTTTGTAATGGTTTATCAATTTTGTTTATCTTCTCAAAGAACCAGTTTTTAGTTTTATTGATCTTTGCTATCGTTTCCTTCATTTCTTTTTCATTTATTTCTGATCTGATTTTTATGATTTCTTTCCTTCTGCTAACTTTGGGGTTTTTTTAATTCTTCCTTCTCTAATTGCTTTAGGTGTAAGGTTAGAGACGTTTATTTGAGACGTTTCTTATTTCTTAACGTTTATTTGAGACGTTTATTTGAGACGTTTCTTATTTCTTAACGTAGGCTTGTATAGCTGTAAACTTCCCTCTTAGAACTCCTTTTGCTGCATCCCATAGGTTTTGTGTCGTTGTGTTTTCATTGTCATTTGTTTCTAGGTACTTTTTGATTTCCTCTTTGATTTCTTCAGTGATCTCTTGGTTATTAAGTAGTGTGTTGTATAGCCTCCATGTGTTTCTATTTCTTACAGATTTTTTCCTGTAATTGATATCTAGTCTCATAGCATTGTGGTCGGAAGAGATACTTGATACGATTTCAATTTTCTTAAATTTACCAAGGCTTGATTTGTGACCCAAGATATGATCTATCCTGGAGAATGTTCCATGAGCACTTGAGAAGAATGTGTATTCTGTTGTTTTTGGATTGAATGTCCCCTAAATATCAATTAAGTCTATCTTGTTTAATGTATCATTTAAATCTTGTGTTTCCTTATTTATTTTCATTTTGGATGATCTGTCCGTTGGTGAAAGTGGGGTGTTAAAGTCCCCTACTATGATTGTGTTACTGCCGATTTCCCCTTTTATGCCTGTTAGTATTTGCCTTATTTATTGAGGTGCTCCTATGTTGGCTGCATAAATATTTACAATTGTTATATCTTCTTTTTGGATCAATCCCTTGATCATTATGTAGTGTCCTTCTTTGTCTCTTGTAATAGTCTTTATTTTATTTATTTATTTTTTAAATTTTTATTATTATTATTTCTTTTTTTTGCGGTACACGGGCCTCTCACTGTTATGGCCTCTCCCGTTGCGGAGCACAGGCTCTGGACTTGCAGGCTCAGCGGCCATGGCTCACGGGCCCAGCCGCTCCGCAGCATGTCGGATCTTCCCGGACTGGGGCACAAACCCGTGTCCCCTGCATTGGCAGGCGGACTCTCAACCACTGTGCCACCAGGGAAGCCCAACAGTCTTTATTTTAAAGTCTCTTTTGTCTGATATGAGAATTGCTACTCCAGCTTTCTTTTGATTTCCGTTTGCATGTAATATGTTTTTCCATCCCCTCACTTTCAGTCTGTATGTGTCCCTAGGTCTGAAGTGGGTCTCTTGTAGACAGCATATATACGGGTCTTGTTTTTGTATCCATTCAGCCAGTCTGTGTCTTTTGGTTGCAGCATTTAATCCATTTAAGTTTAAGGTAATTATCGATATGTATATTCCCATTACCATTTTCTTAATTGTTTTGGGTTTATTATTGTACGTCTTTTCCTTCTCTTGTGTTTCCTGTCTAGAGAAGTTCCTTTAGCATTTGTTGTAAATCTGGTTTGGTGATGCTGAATTCTCTTAGCTTTTGCTTGTCTGTAAAGCTTTTAATTTCTCCATCAAATCTGGATGAGATCCTTGCTGGGTAGAGTAATCTTGGTTGTAGGGTTTTCTCTTTCATCACTTTAAATATGTCCTGCCACTCCCTTCTGGCTTGCAGAGTTTCTGCTGAAAGATCAGCTGTTAACCTTATGGGGATTCCCTTGTATGTTATTTGTTGTTTTTCCCCTGCTGCTTTTAATATTTTTCTTTCTATTTAATTTTTGATAGTTTGATTAATATGTGTCTTGGTGTGTTTCTTCTTGGATTTATCCTGTATGAGACGCTCTGTGCTTCCTGGACTTGATTAACTATTTCCTTACCGATATTAGGGATGTTTTCAACTATAATCTCTTCATTTTCTCTTCTTCTGGGACCCCTATAATTCAAATGTTGGTGCGTTTAATATTGTCCCAGAGGTCTCTGAGACTGTCCTCAATTCTTTTCATCTTTTTTTCTTTATTCTGCTCTGCAGTAACTATTTCCACTATTTTGTCTTCCAGGTCACTTATCCGTTCTTCTGCCTCAGTTATTCTGCTATTGATTCCTTCTAGAGAATTTTAAATTTCATTTATTGTGTTGTTCATTATTGTTTGTTTCATCTTTACTTCTTCTAGGTCCTTGTTAAACGTTTCTTGTATTTTCTCCATTCTATTTCCAAGATTTTGGATCATCTTTACTACCATTATTCTGAATTCTTTTTCAGGTAGACTGCCTATTTCCTCTTCATTTGTTAGGTCTGGTGGGTTTTTACCTTGCTCCTTCATCTGCTGTGTGTTTCTCTGTCTTCTCATTTTGCTTATCTTACTGTGTTTGGGGTCTCCTTTTCGTAGGCTGCAGGTTCGTAGTTCCCGTTGTTTTTGGTGTCTGCCCCCAGTGGCTAAGGTTGGTTCAGTGGGTTTTGTAGGCTTCCTGGTGGAGGGGACTAGTGCCTGTGTTCTGGTGGATGAGGCTGGATCTTGTCTTTCTGGTGGGCAGGTCCATGTCTGGTGGTGTGTTTTGGGGTGTCAGTGACCTTATTATGATTTTAGGCAGCCTCTCTGCTAATGCGTGGGGCTGTGTTCCTGTCTTGCTAGTTGTTTGTCATAGGGTGTCCAGCATTGTAGCTTCCTGGTCATTGAGTGGAGCTGGGTCTTGGCGTCGAGATGGAGATCTCTGGGAGATTTTTGCTGTTTGATATTACGTGGAGCTGGGAGGTATCTGGTGGACCAACGTCCTGAACTTGGCTCTCCCACCTCAGAGGCACAGCCCTGATGCCTGGCTGGAGCACCAAGAGCCTGTCATTCACACGGCTCAGAATAAAAGGGAGAAAAAAAGAAAGAAAAAAGAAAAAGATAAAATAAGATAAAATAAAAAAGTTTTTAAAATAAAAAAAAATTTTTTTAAATTTTTTATGTAATTAAAAACAAAGAAATAAAGAAAGAAGAGAACAACCAAACCAGAAAACAAATCCACCAATGGTAACATGCCCTGAAAACTATACTAAAACAAAAAAACAAAAAAATGGACAGACAGAACTCTAGGACAAATGGTAAAAGCAAAGCTATACAGACAAAATCACACACACAAGCATACGCATACACACTCACAAAAAGAGAAAAAGGGGGGAAAATATATCGTTGCTCCCAAAGTCCACCTCCTCAACTGGGGATGATTCGTTGTCTATTCAGGTATTCCACAGATGCAGGGTACATCAGGTTGATTGTGGAGATTTAATCCGCTGCTCCCGAGGCTGCAGGGAGAGATTTCCCTTTCTCTTCTTTGTTCGAACAGCTCCCGGGTTTCAGCTTTGGATTTGGCCCCGCCTCTGCGTGTAGGTCACCTGAGGGTGTCTGTTCTTCACTCAGACAGGACGGGGTTAAAGGAGTAGCTGATTCGGGGTCTCTGGCTCACCCGGGGGAGGGAGGGGTATGGAGTGTGGGGCGGGCCTGCGTCAGAGGCCGTTGTGACGTTGCACCAGCCTGAGGTACGCCGTGCGTTCTCCCAGGGAAGTTGTCCCTGGATCCCGGGACCCTGGCAGTGGCGGGCTGCACAGGCTCCCCGGAAGGGGGGTGTGGATAGTGACCTGTGCTCGCACACAGGCTTCTTGGTGGCGGCAGCAGCGGCCTTAGCGTCTCATGCCCGTCTCTGGGGTCCGCGCTGATAGCCGCGGCTCGCGCCCGTCTCTGGAGCTCCTTTAAGCGGCGCTCTTAATCCCCTCTCCTCGCGCACCAGGAAACAAAGAGGGAAGAAAAAGTCTCTTGCCTCTTCGGCAGCTCCAGACTTTTTTCCGGTCTCCCTCCCAGCTAGCTGTGGTGCACTAACCCCTTCAGGCTGTGTTCGAGCCGCCAACCCCAGTCCTCTCCCTGCGCTCCGACCGAAGCCCGAGCCTCAGCTCCCAGCCCCGCCCGCCCCGGCGGGTGAGCAGACAAGCCTCTCGGGCTGGTGAGTGCCGGTCGGCCCTGATCCTCTGTGCGGGAATCTCTCCGCTTTGCTCTCCGCAACCCTGTGGCTGCGCTCTCCTCCGCGGCTCCGAAGCTTCCCCCTCCGCCACCCGCAGTCTCCGCCCACGAAGGGCTTCCTAGTGTGTGGAAACCTTTCCTCCTTCACGGCTCCCTCCCGCTGGTGCAGGTACCGTCCCTATCCTTTTGTCTCTGTTTATTCTTTTTTCTTTTGCCCTACCCAGGTACGTGGGGAGTTTCTTGCCTTTAGGGAGGTCTGAGGTTTTCTGCCTGTGTTCAGTGGGTGTTCTATAGGAGCAGTTCCACGTGTAGATATATTTCTGATGTATCTGTGGGGAGGAAGGTGATCTCTGCGTCTTACTCTTCTGCCATCTTGAAGCTTCCCTCTGTTAGTTCTTGGGTTGTTTCTTTTATTTCCTATTTTCTGAAGTTTTTGAAATACGTTTATGTTACCATATTACATGGAGACAGAATAGTGTTAAGAATAGGCCATGGTGTTAGACAGAGTAGCTTTGAATCCATCGTTGCCACTTACAAGCAGTGTGATTGCCTGAGTTTCTGTCTCTATAAAATGGGTGTGATAATTGGAACTATTTCATAAGGTGGATGTGGAGATTAGATAAAGTCATGGAGGGTAAGTGCTCATACAGTGCTTGATTGGTTGAAATCTGTTAGTGAACATTAGTTATTATTATTTTTATGAGGAGTTTTAATGTATTGTTAGACCACAATGACTACAAACAAAAAGAAAACAAACATGCATTGAATTGAATGACCTCTAAGGGTTTTTCTTGTTCTAAGGTTTAACACTTCTTATTTGAAACACGTTTAAGTACATTTTTCATGATAAAGATATATTTGTAGCTTAATATGGGGCCCAAATGTTCTACCAAAATTGGATAATTTTGAAGATACAGTTTCCTTGGGAAATAAAATGAGATTATTTCTGTCTATTTATAATCCGAACTGGCCCTTTCTTGGGATGTAGGGAACATGCAAAGTTTTATATTTAAGAGACTTGGGAGCTGGTTGGTTGGGAATTGGTCAGTTCCCTCACTTTCTTCTTCTAATAACTGCCTTTGGTTCTATATAAAAATAAAAAGATGTGATCATTATGTGTGCACTTAGGAGCAATGGAAGAATCTGTATGATGTTATATGTTTAGAGTTGTCCTACATCTTGCGTTTCCTGAAGTTTTGATGTGTGGAGGATTTGAATGGTTATTCTCTTGGTGCCAGAAAATTTATAAAATCTCTTAGGTATTTCTAGAAGCAGATGTATAAAAGTTTCCTGGGAGCAAAATGGTTCTTTCAAAATGACTTTTGGATGATACATGTGTAAGCGAATCAGACAGATATCGATTAAATGTCCTTCCAATACAAAACAGATGGACCAGATGTGTGAAGGGTTTTGCCAGATCCCAGCATTTGATATCCCCCAGTGACATTCAATTGCTGATTTCCAGCAAAGGCTTGAAAGGTGGAAATTTTGCTTGGAAATGTTTTAGTGGAATAAGGAGTGATGCAGAAAGACAAAGCGTCAGCTCTGAGGCAAAGAGAAGCTTCCAGCCCTTTTCTTCATATCCATGTAGATATTATGCAAAAAAAGGAAAACAAAAAGGTGAACTTGGAAAAATTCTGTGTCATATGTGCTTATTTCCCTCCATTCTGGTGAGATAGCATGAAAGGGACCCAACCGCTTTAAGACCAAATGTGGAAACCAAGTCAGGTTTCATTAAGAGGAACTTCAGAGGGAACCCTGACCTTCTGTAAATGTAGTAATTCAAACAATGAATTTCACAGAGTTTTATACAACAGGAATCCTTCTCTGTCTGAAATGTTATATCATACTTTTCTGGTTTTATAGACCAATGGGTCTGCCCTTGAACAGATGCTTCAATTCATCTGAGAGTGACACTTTTTCAAACTCTCTTGCTGACCTGTGGCAAGTTGAAGAATTACCAAACAGTGGTGGCAACTCTCTTGTATTCTATCTCTGGGAATACTCTTATCAGTTGTATGATAGTTTTGAGCATCCCATCCAGGCACTCATGGGCCATGGTGACCAATTCCCAGGCTTGATAAGGAAAAGTTGAAGAGAGGTCAAGGCGTGTGGTTCCTGAAGGTGGTGGTGGAGATGAGGGGGCATGCCACCTGAAGATTGGTCTTGAATGGAGATAGGATAGCACTTGATTCTGGAATGAGTATTTCTGAGTGCCTTTGAAGCTTGGGTAATTTGGGTAGGGGGAATGTTGCAAATGTGGGGCTCTACATCACCTGCTTTCATATATATTCAGTATCACCTTTAAGTTGTATCCATTTCTAGCCACAATTGTTGAAGCCTATCTTGGCCAACATCACTCAGCTTGGTAGCAGAGGTCTAAGAACTTGAGGAGTGACTCCTGAGATTTCTGTTCCAATCTGCTTTAGCCTGACCAAGGAATGCCATTTATGCCATGGTGAGACTTAGAGGTTTGGGAACTCAGATATACAAGATAAGGTTTTTTATTTCTTTTATTGCTGGACAGAGGCCATGTCAAAGTCCACTGGAGACAAAACCAGACTCTTCCTCTGTCCCTGACAGAGTTATCAACCTGTTCCTCAGGATTTCTATCACTCAACAGCATTTGGAGAATATGACATTGTTAATTCTGATGGACTCCTCTTAAAACATCTTGGGTCAGGTGCCTTTGGTATCAAGTTGATCAATGGAGCCTTGATTCCTGGCTCCACTACTGCAGCAAACATTCTTGACACCTATTAATTTGGAGGATATAAAAATCTTGTTATCATGAATTTGCTGCTAAGTAATTGACAGCTGCTATCCTATTTTTTCCAGTCCCTGGTAAACATATTCACTGGTTGAGCCAATCTGAGCATGATTAGGAAGTAGACAACTTTTCCTTCAATGTTTCCGACCTGGAAAATTATCCTCATACCAAATTAGTCTACTGCTCTCTGATGAAATAGAGTAAAACCCACTGCCTTGGTAGGGATTAGTGGATCTGAGCAGTGGCTGCTCAAACCACCATGCTGTGCTGAATTCTTCCCAGCCTGTTCTCACCAGATCACATGGTCACAGCAGAAGGTGAGCGAACATTGGAAGAGGAAGCGCAGTGCATATAGGAGACTCCTCTCATTCCAAAGACCCAACTTTTCTGAGCCAGGTTAATGCCTTTTTTTATTGTCTCTCTTGGCAGAGCCTGAGCTATACTCTGATGAGGAACCTGAAAGCTAGAACAAGAACCAAGGAAACCCTTCATCTCCATGGTTATTTTTCAGGGAAGCTTTAATCTATCCACAATAGGATGATAGGATGGTGCTGAGTTCTGATGCAGGAAGCAGATTGAAGTCAGGACCTGCAGAAAAAGCAAAGGCTGGGGGATGAGCTGATGCTACCTGGGAACAAATTTTCAAAAGGAAGACTCCTTCAGTATTTTGTCCTTGTCTTCATTTTAATGATGAGGAAACTGACCAGGGAAAGCTGATTTAGAGTTTTTTTCCTCCATATAACAGAATAGGGCATGGTTTGGTGGGTGCAGGGTGGGGATATTGTAGCAATGCTACTTACCAAACCTCTGTATTCAATCTTATCTCCTATTTCATCGCCCCTTCCCGTCACTGATCTGTTTTCCATTTTGTAAATGGAATAGCAACCAGTCCAATAGGGCAGAGTGATATGAGAGGCCTCATGTGACACATAAATAACTGACCAGACATGACATTTCAAAAACAGTGTAATCTTTTGGAAAGCTGGTTTCAAAGGTAAAGCTAAAACACATTGTACATCAGGCCATCATAATATCTCACGATTGAACACAATTCATGTGCAGTCTTCCCCAAGTATTCAATGACTGAAATGTCTGATTTTATCACACTCAAAAATACAATGTAGTGCTTAAGATGTCCTGGAACCAGAAGGGCTGGTTTGGAGTCCCAGCTTCACCAACTTATTAGCTGTGTGGTCTGGGCTGAGTTATCTCACTTTGCTCTCTTGTAATATGAAAACAATCTTCACAACCACACGTGAAGTAGTCACTGTTGATGAGTAAGATAGTGTGGGCAATCATTAGTATTAAGTAGTTAGATAGTGTGCTTAGCACAAACACAATGTCAATTTATGATAAACAAATAATTAGTAAATGCCTGCTGTATGCAAGATCTTGCATTAGGCATCAAACTTACCTCTCAGATTTATCAAAGTTTATCTTGAAAAAAAATAAGGCTTTTAGTGCCACTGTTGACAGGCCCAGCTAGTCAACCAGAAAACCAGATAAAAGCTCTCTAATATTTACAACAAATTCAAGCTAAATTCGTGAATGAAGAGTTTTCTATGTGAGCAATTTCTCCAACATCTGCAAAAGTTTTGAGTTTATTGACTATTCCTTGGATGCCCTTCCAAATGATTAATTTTGGTGCCAAAATTACTGTTTATTTCTGGTGGCGTGAAATTCCACACCTAACTCCCATCCAAAGGTACATCTGTCTCTGTCTTCTTCATGTCTGCCTGTTCTCTTCTTAGTGATGCTTGCATCAGGATGATGCTTTTTGTAAAATTGGACTCGTAATAGATGCTGGAGTGAGAGATGGGTACAAAACAAAATTAGGCTCATTTTTGGTTGCATTTAAGTGCTAACTACTGCCCCAAATGGTAAACTACAAAAATGATCATTGGACCCTGAGGAGTTGATGGATTTCCTACCTCAAATTGCTAGACAGTTACATGAGTGAGGGTGATTTTCCTAGTGTTAAAACTGTTCCCTGGGGATAATTTTAGGCACCTTGGGAAGCTGCATTAACTACTGTTGGCCACTAGACAGCCATTGCTAAGTGGGCACTTAAGTGTTCACATGACTATAAAGTGGTGCCCCAGTAAGAATAATTAGCAAAGATCTTTGTGGTGATAAAGGTCTGGGAAGTTTTATTGGAAGAAATATCCTGACTATATAATTCTCTTGAAGATGAACCTTTGCAAAAGATAAAACTTGCAGATATGTAATGGCTTGTTACTGCTGCTCATTTTTATAAGACCCTGCTAGAAAATCGGGCCTTATGGATTTGAAAGACATCTTGTGAGTATTAACATCATGCTTATCCACAGTACTGTCAAATAGGCAGTGGAGGTTAGGATGTTGCTTTACAAGCAGAGAGCTGCAGGACTTCATGGGAGGAGCTGAAAATTTAGAATCCAGAAAACCTGAACTTTAATTGGGCTTGGCTACTTCCTACTCATGTGGCCTCAAGCAGTTCATTTTCTCTCTTTGGGCCGCAATTCTGTTGTTTGTAAAACAGTGGGATTGGATTAGATCAGGGGTGGCACATTCTTGGCAAGTACGCTACCTTCCTGTCAATCTGCGCCCTTAACAGACATTGCTGATTGGTCAGAGCAGAATTTCAGGCTGAGCGTCAGAGGCCTCCGATCAATGGGACCTCTCTCCATAGGTCAACCACCATGTTGACCCACCACAGAGGCATCTGTAATGGGATCAAGGGAAGGTTACATGAGATGCTGAAATGACATGCCCAGGTAATTGTGGGTTGAATTTTTCCAGCTTCACAACTGAATTTCAATATGCATGATGCCACCAGAGGCAGAATGAGTAGTGGTCAAGAGGATGATCCTATGTTCAAAGGATGATTGTGAGGTTTATCTAAGGTAAGCCATGTAAAATATTTAACACAGTGACTTCAATATCCCTAAATGCTTAGTAAAAGCTAGCAATTAATATTCAACCCTTGTTTTCTGATGGGATAGTTAGGAGTTAATGAAGAAAATATTAGCTCAGATAATTGCAACCCCTTTCAAAGAGTTCTGTCACCTTGCTAATAACCTTGCATCCCAGAAGCCCCCTTCCAAAAGTTGCTCTCACAGCACTCTGAGCTTTCAGTAGTGGCTATTGATTGACAGGAACCTTGGAAATTGTTTTGTTTTATTTTTGGAAAGCAAACTTTTGGTGTAGCCTTATTTGTATAACCCTATCCCGCAGATCCTGCATCTTAGTCACATTCAAGACTAGCATCTATAGATTTTTGTCCTACCGGAAAACATAAAGTGAAAACAATGTAAAACTGCAAGGAAAGTGACTTGCATTTTGGGATATTGGATGGTCTTCTGCCTGAATGATCCTGCATTGTAGGAGGATTGTACTAAGCATTGTACTAAGAAGTAGTTCTTCCTACTTTTTCTTTTAGCTTGAGCTGGGGACCAAGACTGGAACCCCCTTCCTTCTTGTGGTTCTAAAAATTCTTACCCTAATTTCTTTCCTGCCAGAAAGAGTGCACACTTATGTACCCGGTCAAATTATGTGTCAAATAGGGCTATTTGTGAGCTGTCACCATGGAATTCATTTAGTGGACATCCTAAGAAAATCTCCCAGTGAATTTGATCATTTTCATTCCACTGGCAGAGACTTTATTTACTTCTTACATAGAGAGACAAAGACCCATTCATGAAGCCAGCTGATAACCCTGGGGCCTCCCCACTGCTCACAGCCAGCCAGACCCTAAGGAGTCTGGATGTTCCCCCAATAACCAGCACCAGCAGGTCAGACATACATTTGACATTACAGAGATGCCATCATACATTTAGGGAGAGGTTAAACTCTTCCAAGACAAAGGGTTTACACTGGGGCTCCATTCATAGGTGAGGAAACGCAGGGGAACACAGGGAAGGCTGTGTGGTTGAATCCTGGAGCCCACCAAAAAAGAATCTTCTCCAGAGAAACTTGACTCTAAACTGCTGGTGCTTCAGTGGGGATCCCAGAGGAGTCCCCCAATTCTGACCGAAGTTATTTCCAATCAGAGATGTTTTTGCCCACTGACTCGGCCATGGTTGCCCTACCCTCGTCCAAGCTCCTGCCTCTTGAGTTCCAGTCCTCTTTCATGAAGTATCACTGAGCTGACCCTGAATAAAACATCCTATGTTTAGGGCAATGAGAGTGGCTACAGGGCAGCAGAGTTTTTTTGTTGTTTTTATTTTTAAATTTTCTCGAATAAGAGATGTACTGTGCTCACTGGAGGGTGAAGTATTTCCATAGAGACCTATTTGCCTGCTACCTCATATAATGAGAAGTAAAATTCCTGACATCTTCACCCCAGAATTCATGCACTTTTTATTCACTTACCAGATGGACTCTTTTTTCATAACCCTAAGTAGGTTTATTTTACCATGGATGTAGTTTACAGCCGACACCTTCTACGGCACATGCCTGATCTGGGAGTCAATTGTTTTTGGTTTAGACATGTACATTGAGATTTCTACTGAAATCCTCATGTCTATCTTTCTACCAATTTGAATTATTTATTTTCTAACCTTGAATTTACCAAATAGCTCTCTATTCATTCAACACATATTTATTGAGTAACTACTATGTGCAAGGCATTGTTGTAGGTGCTGAGGATACGGCAGAAAACTAAACAGAAAAAACAAGAGCAAAATCACGTTCCCTCCGTTATGGTGTTTTGCAGAAGGCAATAGAGAAAAAGCAGACAGAGGAGGAGCTCTCTGCCCTCCCCTTATCTGCCTGAAAAGCAGGGCATAAATTCTCGTTGTGAAGGTCCTACCCACCCTTTCCTGTACCAGGAAGGGAAGAACAAGTTCATCACCTGAGATGAGATAGCATCACGAAGAGTCTACATGAAGGAGTTCCCGGCAGTCCAGTGGTTAGGACTCGGTGCTTTCACTGCTGTGGCCAGGGTTCAATCCCTGATGGGGGAAATATGATCCCGCAAGCTGCGTAGTGCAGCCAAAAACAAAAAACAAAACAAAACAAAACAAAAAAAAGAAGCATCTACATGAACAAACGTTACTAAATAACCCTTATCTACCATTAGTATCCCCCATATATTTACCTTCCCACTCCTAAAAGTCCAGAAGCCCCTTTCCTTTGTCTTGCCACTTCTCTACAAATATATTGTCCTCTGTCAGAACGGTATAAAAGCCTCCAAGTCTAGTGGCTTCTTTGGGACTTTTTGATTCTTCCTATGAAGTTTCCTCCCCTCCCCATCCCCAATCTTGTTGCCACATAAAACATTTTACATCAGGCTTCCCTGGTGGTACAGTGGTTGAGAGTCCGCCTGCCGATGCAGGGGACACGGGTTCGTGCCCCGGTATGGGAAGATCCCACATGCCGCGGAGCGGCTGGGCCCGTGAGCCATGGCCACTGAGCCTGCGCGTCCGGAGCCTGTGCTCCGCAACGGGAGAGATCACAACAGTGAGAGGCCCGCGTACCGCAAGAAAACCCCACAAAAAACATTTTACATCAAATGTGTATGCTTTTCTCTTGTTAATCTGCTTTTTGTCAGAAAACATTTTCTCTCCTTCATATTATACTTTTGTAAATTGCTGGATTCAGTTTGCTCGTATTTTGTTTAGAATTTCTACGCCTGTGTTTATGAGAAACATAATTTTCCTTTCTTATAATGTCTTTGACAGGTTCAGTTATCAGGGTTTTGCTGGCCTCAGGAAACAAGCTGGGAAGAGCTTTTCTCTCTCTTTTTAAAGTTTGTATTTGATTATTATGATTTCTTTCTTAAATGTTTGGGTTTACATTCTTTATTACTACAAAACCCTGTGAATTTCCCTGTTGTAAGAGATACCTCTGTGTATCCTACTTCTAGCTCATCACTCGGGGTTTGCTTTCTAGTTGCTGCTGAGATGCTTAAATATACTTGCTTTGGGGCTGGTTGACAAGTGCTGCTCCTGACCCTGAAAACTGGAAAGTGTTTATGTTTCGGTACACACCATTACGAGTGATGAAAGGATGATCGCAAATGTATTTTGTGTCTACTGTAAACTTATGATGACACAGCCTGAAATCAAAATCTGGGAGACTTGGAGTCATTTATAAATACACATCATAGGAAAATGTCAATGGTATAAGCATGAAAAAAGATCTCTAAGCCAATACATTATTAGGCTGTGGTGGAAGTGGAATGGAAATATGATTTCAAGGAAATAAACCAATGATAAAATTTCTGTCTATTAAAAAGAGATTGCTCAGGTACTTTCTAAATAGATGACGCTGAGGCCCCAAATCACTATGGTATTTAATCCCATCAAATGGATTTTATTTTTATTTTTTTAAAGAACTTTATTTTATTTATTTTTATTTATTTATTTTTGGCTGCATTGGGTCTTCGTTGCTGTGCACGGACTTTCTCTAGTTGTGGCGAGCAGGGGCTACTCTTCGTTGGGGTGCGCGGGCTTCTCGTTGCAGTGGCTTCTCTTGTTGCAGAGCACGGGCTCTAGGGGCACAGGCTTCAGTAGTTGTAGCACACGGGCTCAGTAGTTGTGGCTCGTGGGCTCTAGAGCGCAGGCTTAGTAGTTGTGGTGCACGGGTGTAGTTTCGCGGCATAGGGGATCTTCCCGGACCAGGGCTCAAACCCGTGTTCCCTGCATTGGCAGGTGGATTCTTATCCACTGCGCTACAAGGAAGTCCCATCAAATGGATTTTAAAAAGCAATCCAATGGTTTTATTTGAAAATATCAATACTTGCAACATGCTGGAAAATGTATTCTTTGTTACTATTCAAACATATAATGACAAATTTTAGAAGTCACCTTAAATGTGTGAAGTTTTTTGCTTACAGAACTTCTAATAGAATTTGGAAAGAGTTTTGAATAATAGCCTAAACAGAACTGGGATTCTGGGGAAGAAGAATTGAGGAAAGAATTCTGAGTACGCCACCAACAGTGTCCACCACATACATCTCCCAGAGGAGCACGTAGTAGATCACTCTGGAAGTTCTCATATTGTTTCTGCCCAGTGGGGCTCTTGATTCTGTCTGGCTTCAATGTATTCACCTAACTCCAAGTAGAATAGAATGTATGTACCAAAAAAGATCTTTCAAGGAAAATATCCTGATCCAATGTATATAAGAACATCTAATTCTGAGACAAGGGGAGCCTGTAAACATCTCAAAATATAATATTGCTCTTTGATTAAAAAAAAGCAAAGGAAAAATATGTGCATGTGTTTAAGGTTATGTGTGTGAAAGCATAAACATATCTCAAAAGATAACATCTAACTGCCATTTTCTCTGGCTGTTATTCTTTTTTTCTCTTTTTAAATTAACATACTGTAAAATTAACTTTATTTTGGTGTAGGGTTTTATGAATGTTAACACATGGATGGAGTCATCTAACCCGATTGCTATCAAAATACAGAACAGTTCCATCATGCCTAAAAAATTCCCTCCTGCTGCCCCTTTGTAGACATGCCCTTCCTCCAACCCTCACACCTGGCAACCACTCTCTGTGGTCTGTCCCTATAGTTTTGCTTTCTCTAAAATATCAGATAAGTAAATCATGCAATATGTCACCTCTTGAGACTGGTTTCTTCCACTTAGCAAAGTGCCTTGAAAATTCACCTATATTGTTGTATTTATATTTTTTTCTGAATAATATACACTTTATGGATATACCAGAATTAGTTTATCCGTTCACCCATTGAACCACATTTGGTTGGGTTGGCAGGTTTAAATACTACTGCTGTAAATATTTATGCAAAGGTTTTTGTGTGAATATAAGTTTTCTTTTTTCTCATGGAACAAACTAGGAGTGGGGCTTCCTAGTGCGTGTGGTAAGTGTATGCTTTATTTGCTAAGAAGCTACCAAGTGATTTATCAGAGTGGCTGTACAATATTTCGTAGAGCAATTTATAAGTGTTTTAGTTGCTCTGCTTCCTTTCCAGCACTTGGTATTGTCAGTTTCATTTTTTTAAACCCTTCTTATAGGTGAGAAGTGGTATCTTGTTGTGGTCTCAATTTGCATTTCTTTAATGGCCAATAACATTGAACATCTTTTCATGTGCTTATTTGCCATCAGTATGTCTTCTTTGGTGAAGAGTCTATTCAAATTTCATGAAAGAGGGCTTCCCTGGTGGCGCAGTGGTTAAGAATCCGCCTGCCAATGCAGGGGACATGGGTTCGAGCCCTGGTCCGGGAAGATCCCACATGCCGTGGAGCAACTAAGCCCGTGTACCACAACTACTGAGCCTGTGCTCTAGAGCCTGTGAGCCACAACTACTGGGCCCGTGTGCCACAACTACTGAAGCCTGCATGCTGCAACTACTGAAGCCCGTGTGCCACAACTACTGAAGCCCACACATTTAGAGCCCGTGCTCTGCAACGAGAGAAGCCACTGCAATGATAAGCCCGCCCACCGCAACGAAGAGCAGCCCCTGCTTGCTGCAACTAGAGAAAGCCCACATGCAGCAATGAAGACCCAATGCAGCCAAAAATAAATTTAAAAAAAAAAGTAAAAAAAAATTTTGTGAAAGACTGTGTTGCATGGAGCACAGTTTGGGAAACTAATTCAGAGCTAGAAGATGATAGGTACCACAAAGCAGAGCGCCACCATCTTTGGCATAAAGATCTCATTACATTGGTCCTAAATACAATAGAATTTCCTCCAGACCTACTTTTGAGGGTCCGTTTTATGAAATTGGTATTTAGATTCAGGGAGAGGAGTGGAAATGGGTAGAGAGAAAATATAAATGACAAATCAAGTTATACATACTGACATTTGTATAATTATAAGAGTAACCTCTAGGAAGTGCATTATCTGCTTTTATCTTCATTTTACTAGTGAAAAATATTGAGTCATGCTTTAAGACTTTCATCAGATTTAGGGAAAATTTATGACTTTCGGCATTTGCTTGGGAGATGGGGGGGAGTCAGCTGGGAATGGTCCTGAGAGCAGATTTGGAGACTGAACTTAGATGCTTGATCTTGTTTGGTATTTCATGTATTGTTAGTCATCATCTTTGCAGGTGGGAGCCCTGGGCAGTCCATTTAGGTCTGCTGTATCCACTAGATACCATGGGCACTGTGTCAAAGAGCTAAGCATTTACAAGACCTCAAGAAAGCTTGAAATGTGGGAAAGTGATTGTCTCTAGAATAAGGAAAAAAAATAAAAAAGAGAGAGAGCTGAGAAATCAACAGTAAGCATTTAGATGACTAAATATTGTAACATCAGGTCAACTCTAACTCCACTCAACTCTTGTATACTTTTTTGTACACAAAATTATATTTATTGTAGGATGGTAAAACACTTTAACACTTTTGATATTCTGTGAAGCGGGGCCTTCAAAAATGAGTTCCTAGATCTTTAAATTCATTTTGAACTTTGTATTTCAGGGTCAAAGATCCTTAGAGTTAAGAGAAGGGAACCACGCTCTTTCCCTCAGAGCTACTTGTTAGATGCAAGGTATTTGTATCAATTAAGGAGGGCTAACCACTGTAGCAAACTACTGCCTAATATCAGTCTGTCAACACAATAGAAGTTTATTTCCCATTCCTGTGATGGTCCAGCAGAGGTATGTCTTGTTAGAGAGCTCTTGTGGGTAACTTCCTTTTGAGTGAAGAATTAGGGACCAGACTCCATCTGTCTTGTGACCCCACCTCCTCTGGTCCTTGGGGTCTCTCTTTTCAGGGGAAATAGAGTGTGGAGGAACAGCAAAGGGATTTTAGGGGTTAGGCCTAGAAGTGGCATGGCTTGGTTCTGCCCATATTTCAAGGGCCCAAGCTCAGTCCTGTGGCCCTGCCTACCTGAAATGCAGAGGCTTCAATCCAGCTGTCTGTGGACAGAGGAAGAAAACGGGCTGTGGTGGACACGTAGAATTCTCTGCTTTGCTGTTCATCAGCATTTGTAAATGTAGATTACCTTCTGATCTCTTATGTTTCCTAGCCTCATGAGAAAGTGTTGACTTCCTTCCTTGATAAGAAACCTTGGTATTTGAGAAGAAAACAATTGTGTTGGTTTTATTTCCTTTTGGACCTCTCTGTGGTATTTTCATGTTTTCTATTTCCAGCTTGTTCTAGTTGGCTTCTAGTGCTCTAGCTGACTGCTAAGTGCAGAACCCCCTGTAACCATTGCAGTAATGTAAGGTTTCCATGGCCTTCTGTTTTTCATGCCCTTAACTCAGGGGCTGAACTTAGAAGTAGCAGAGACTTACTCCAAGCATGGGGAGAATTAGGCAAATCAACTCTATCTACTCTAGCCCCAAAAGACAGGCTTTGGGAAATAGTTTTGGAGGTCCATGCAAGTATTAGACTGAGGAAACACTTAACAGGTGTAGTCCACGACATCATTTAGGAATGGCCTTGAGCACAGAAATTAGTCTGTTTGCCCTTCAGTTATCTCCTTTGTAAAATAGCTACTGTAGCTTCCACCTCCTAGGGTTTTGGGAAAGATTAAACAAGATAATGCAGATAAAATGCTTAGCATATTATTGGGCACATAGTAAATGCACACTTTCCCCTAAAACTGGGATCTGCTTGTTACCAGTCAGGTTTCTTATTTGCAAGCCTTAGAAACTGAGTTTGGAATGGTTTAAGCAGAAAGACATACAGCTACCTCACAGAATTTCCAGAAGTGGTGATGAATCAGGCTCATATGCCACACACCCTGGAGCAATGCCCCAGATATACTTCAGAATGGTTCTTGGGATGCCTGTGTCACTGCCACTGCTTCCCTTTATTACCACAGCACAGGACCCTGGATGGTGGCCTTAGAAGTGGTGCTGATGCTGTGTCTAGAAACCACAATCATGGCTGCCACTGCCACCACCTGTCACCAAACTGGATTCTGAGCAGTCCCAGCTGCATCATGCCACCAGCCTCCTTTTGAGTGACAAATTAGGGACCAATTCAAAGTTGAGGTCACATGACCATGCCCAAGATGCAAAGGAGTCTGGGAAAGTGAATATTTGACATTTTCAGATTTGATGGGAGGTGTTCCTCACCCAGGCCTAGACCTCTGTCTTCTTTTTGCCAGTCGCTGCCTCTGAGACCCCAGTCTGCCTCTAACCTATGACCTATGGCTGTGACCCTATTGCAGTAGTAATAGTAAGCACTCAATAACTGTGGATGATGTGCCAGACACTGTGCCAAGCATTTTGTATGCATTAAACCTACTCACTTTATACCCATTTTACAGAGGATAAGACTGAGGCTCAGAGAAGTCAGATGAAATTCTGGTTTAAAGATGACAGCATAAAGTCAGTAATTCCCCCTTTTTCTTCCTGGAAAGTATCCATAAGCAATAGAGAGTGAAAACATAACAACTTTATTTTTGATGCCGCTAGGAGATAGCTACAACTTTGCATTCTGAGAAAATTCGCAGCTGCTTTTCTCTACTGGTTTAGGAGAAATTTTACCTACATAGAAGCCTACATATGAACTTGGGGACAAAAAGGATTATGTTTAGCCAGGAGCATGGCCCCAGCTCTGCCCTCACGCAAACCTCCACCCATTAGCTGGTCCAAGAAAATCTTCCCTTCTTTGGAGACAGATAACAAAAAAATAAGCATAAAATCCATGCAAAGATAGCATAAAGACAAAAATGGGAAAATTAGAACAAACTATGGCAGAAATCAGAAGCATTACCAGAGAGTTGATACAAATTGTGACCAAAACTTTAACCATGATTTTTAAAAGAGAGAGAGAAAAACATATGCTGTCAAAACTCAGGAAAGAAGTATGTGTGTGTATATGTATGTGGGGGAGAGGAGACTTAAATCATCATAGACATGAAGAAGAAACTGGAGAAAACACGAGGGAGAATAGACTGCTAAAAACATGATAAAGGATGTAGATAGTAGAAATAAGAAAAATAAACAATGTTAAGTTGAAATAGAGAGAGGAGTAAAGCAAGTTAGAGAGAAAATGATAGATGGTGGGCAGGCAAATTAAGTCCGACATACGTACAATTGTCCTCCCCTCCAAGGAATAAAAAAGAAATAATTTCCAGAACAAATATCTAAGGACACAATTCAGAAAACTTCCCTGAAATAAAACTTGAATTTACATGATGAAAGGACAAACCCTGAAGGAACACAACTTTGGCGAAATTATAGAAGCAAAAGGAAAGCATAGATAAAAGGAACTAACAAAAATACTGTGTGTGTGTGCGCGTGTGCATGTGTGTGTGTTGCTATTGTTGGTTGAAGGGTATAGGGAGACAGCTGTATCACAGGGCAGACATCAGCCAGAGAGGCAGGAGGGAGAGCAGACTGAGAGAAAGCTTTTGAGTTCGACTCTTGATCTTGCCTCTCTCCAGGATTATTTTGAAGCAGATAGGAATCCCGGACAGTCACCAGTTGATGACATTAACATCACTATTGTCAACAATGGGTAATGATGAGGCAATAAAAAAGTCCTGCTGGGGTTGAGGAGATGGGGAAAAGTTGTGAGCTGACTGCCTTCCCCTGGGCAGTCTTTCCTTCACCTCCTGCTTCTCTTGGCACCCTGGATGAGTGGGTTAAAGTCTAAGGATAAACCGTTTCCCAATACTGTTTGTCTTTACTGAGTTTCAAAGAGAATCTATGATCAGAGGAAATGCTTGATTTTAGAAAAGCAACAAATAGTGACACAGTGATTCTCCAGTGCTTGGAGCTCTCTTTGTTTTCTCTCTCCTTAACTTCATAGACTAGAGTTAGGACTTCAGCTCCTCCCTTCTGTACATGCCTGGAGAGAGCAGTTGCTACCCCAGGAGATGTGAGCTTGCAAGCTTAAATAACCAGATATTCACCGAGCACAATCACTATACAGAAAGACAACACATGGAATGACGTATACCAATCAAAACAGAATCCTCAGAATGGATGACACTCCACAGCCTGTCTTCAGAGCGAGTGCTCTCAGTGGCCAGGTGTACCAATGAGTGTCTGTCTGCTGCACCCTCCCCACGGCAACTGACTGCCTGGACATCTGGGTGCAGCAGGCTCTGGATACCTGTCTCTGTCCCCCATTCCACCTGATACACTCAGCATGTTGTCTTTGATTTACAACGCTTTCTGGTGACTCTTTGCCCTGACGGATATGAGATGGGCTTTACTCTGTGCTTGCCCCACTATCAGTACCTGCTGCCAGGAAGGCAGATTCTCATCACCTGCCCTGCTTTGTTGTGGAGTCTAGGGCAAGACTGTTCTCCTTTTACCTCTTCCCATGGTACTGCCTGGCCTTGTCACCACCCATCATCCTCCAGTTTTGAGAGACAACAGTCTTGTCTGCCAAGAACATGAGCTTCTTTTAAATTAGGTCAATGCCAGCTGAGGTAGAGCCTGCGTCACACTAAATAAATCTGAAGCCACATAGCGACATGAAATAAAAAGCATTTCTCTTGCCTAAAACAAAGCAAATCCCCAACAAATGCTGGAACTGAGCATCTTCCTCGACATACTTCTTGTGGTAGGAGATCAGTAAACCCAAGCCAAGGATGAGGGCCTCTTCCTACTTTCCCTATTTTCCTTCTCTTCCTTTTTATCTGGTAGCCCTTGGTGCAGAGGCTGGTCTGGTGGGTGAGCACAGAGTATGTGGCCATCTGGTCACCAAAAGAGTAAAGTCACGACAAAGTTTTGGGGCTGGTATCAGAGAGGGGGTAATCTGGGGAAAGCCACACCCATATGTCCAGGCAGACAGGTGGCATCATCAGGGGTGCAGAGGGCAAGCATTCTTTTATAAAACTTGCCCTTCTAGGAAATTCAGTCCCAGATACCTCCTCAGCTCTAGGCTTTAGAAATTGGTATTCACTCTTGAACAGGATGGTTTCTTTCTGCAGAACTTAAGCAGAGCTCATTTGATCAAATGATGTTTCATGAATCTCCGAGGTCTTTTACATGGAGAGTGGGTCACTGTGATGAAGAAAAGATGTTTAAGGGAGTCCTGGAAAAGATCAGCTGATGGGTACAGTGATAAATTACAGGGGTGAGTGCTGGGCACTTTTTAAAGCTTGTCATGAATTAATTCTTGGAGCTGGTGTGAGATTTTTTTTAAAATTTTTATTGGAGTATAGTTGCTTTACAATATTGTGTTAGTTTCTCGTACAGCAAAGTGAATCAGCTATAGATATGCATATATCCCCTCTTTTTTGGATTTCCTTCCCATTTAGGTCACCACAGAGCATCGAGTAGAGTTCCCTGAGCTATACAGTAGGTTTTCATTAGTTATCTATTTTATACATAGTATAATAGTGTATATGGGTCAATCTCAGTCTCCCTATTCGTCCCACCCCCGCCCTTTCCCCCTTGGTGCGAGATTGGTGACATTTCCAGAGAGTCTAATTTGAAGTTGATTGGGTGTCTCACATCCTTTGAAGATAAGCTCTTCTCTTAAAATGTTAAAAAATAAAGCACAGAGGAACTTACCCAGCGAGAGTGGCAAAACAGTCTGGCTGCTGACACATCCCTCTAACATCACTCAGGAAGAGCAATGTGTCTGTTTGAATTGGTTTTGAGATGCAGACAGTGCAATGGCTAAATTGTCAGCTGGCAAATTGGATAAGCGTGTGATTCTGCCTCTTGGGAAAGATGACATACATTTTAGTATGTCTAAGACTTGTTTTTTAAAATCCTCGGTGCATTTAAAATATCAAGCTGGCTAGGCTGCTCTGATTGGTTAAACAGAAAAGATTCACTGGGCAGCCAGCTCACCTTCCCACCGGACACGACCTAGGCTATCAGAACCTTGTGCTATGACCCACCAGGCATGCCTAGTTCTCGGATGCCCAGTATCATGATAGATTATAACACATGCAGTCCATGGCTGTTCCAGACTTTTCTCTTCTCTAAAGGGCCAGGACCACTACAAGGGTGTTCCTGGCACTAGGGGGAAGAGAATAACTGAATTACCGTTTCCTACTCAGAATAATATTCTCAATGCCACAGGCCAGAATCAGTTCTCAGCATTCATTTGTCCAGTTGAGCAGTTTCACGATGACAACGTTCTGTCACTCTTGAAGGCTTTTAACCAATTTGCTGAGACGATGGAAAAATTTTAAATATACTTTTGTAATAACTTTAGATTTATAGAAAAATTGCAAAGAAAGCGCAGAATTCCTTTATATCCTTCACCCAGATTTTCCATGTAGTCTCTTACATAGCTGTGGTTCATTTGTCAAAACTAAGAGGTGATTACTGATACATATTACTATTGACTAAACTCCAGACTTCATTTGGATTTCACCTGTTTTTCTACTAATGTCCCTTTTGTGTTTCAGGATACCACATTGCATTTATGTCGGATGTCTCCGTAATCTCCTCTGGTCCTTACCAGTTCTCAGTCTTTCCTTGTTTTTTAAATGACCTTAACATTTTTGAAGAATAATTGTTGGGTATTTTATATGATGGTCCTTCATTTGGGTTTCTCTGATGTTGTCGTCTTGTATAGACTAGGACTATGCATTTTGGAGGGAGACTATCACAGAGGTGAAGTACCCTTCTCATCACATCATATCAGGGGATACATGCCGACAACATGATTTATCGGTGAGATGGCAACTTTGATCACTTACTTAGGATGATATTTTCTAGGACGCTGCATTGGAAAGTTCTTATTTTTTGCTTTCCGTAGTCTGTACTTTGGAAGTGAATCACTAAGTTCAGCCCATATTCAAGGTTGGGAGGGAAATAAAACTTCACTTTCTGGATGGGGAGTATCTACATGGAATTAGATAAAGAAGATATGCCCCCTATATATTCATTTATTCAATTATTTATATTAGCATGGACTCTATTGTATATTATATATTTATTTTATACTTTGAGTTATGATCCAATACTATTTATTGGATCATATTTTTTTGCTTAACTTGTTCCAGGTTTAGCTCCTATGTTCCTTTGACATGCTCCCATCCTCTTTTTTTTTTTTTTTTTTTTAACACTCCCTTGCTTTCTGGGCACATAAGATGCTCCAGGCTCATGTTGTATTTTATCTATCCCAACCCTAGAATCAGTCATTTCTCCAAGGAGCTGGGCTTCCTTTTATTGGAGAACGGTCCTAGAAACCAAGATCTAGGCTCAGGTGTGCTTGTTGCACTTAGATTGTCACTGCTTCTAGGCCCTGTCAAGGACAGAGCTAGGAAACTTAGGTATGTGTACTAACCATTGTATGCATACGTATCCATAATTGTTTTTGTGTGTGTCCACCTCTATATATTAAGCTACACATGAGTTTACAGTGGCATCTGACAAATCAAGTACTAGAACGTTCATGCTCCCCTTTCCCTCTTACTTATTTGTAATGTCTTTCTCTGACAATAAGAAACATAGCTCAGAATATGAAAGATTTTGATAGCTGTCATACTTTTAATTATTTGTATGTGGAAGAATTCTGATTCCCTGCATATATCTGAGTATTAATAAGGAAATTCAAAGCAACGCTGCCACTGGTTCATTGTAAACTTCTGGCTCCATAGGAAAATGATACTCCACATACATATTGATGATTGGAGGCACTAATGGAGTACATTGTGCCCTCTGAAACACCAAAGAAAAGTTCACACTCTGTTCAGTGGAATCTTCAGCATATACTGTTGTTTTCAATTTCTCTACAAATTTAGTAAACTCTCAGGGGATGTGTGAAAATGTCAGTCCAGCATCGCAGAAAGGTGTAAATATTAAGTGATTCTCCAATTATTTAAATAAATTTTAGCAAGGAGGTGCATCTGCAAATACAAAATCTGTGAAGAATGAAGATCGACAGTATTTTTCCATCTTTACACCAATACCACCCTGTCTTTGATTATTATATCTTTATATTAAGTCTTAAAATCAGGTAGTGTTAGTTCTCTTATTTTGTTCTTTTTCAAAGTTTTTCACTATAAATTTCCCCCGAAGTCCTGCTTTAGCAGTATCCCACAAATTTTTATGTGTTGTGTTTTATTTTCCTTTAGTTTAAAATAAGTTTTAATTTCCTTTTTGATTTCTTCTTTGATCTATAGGTTTTCTAGAAGTGTGTTATTTAGTTTCTGAATATTTGAAGATTTTTTAGAGCTCATTCATTTATTGATCTTTTATTTAATTTGATTGTGTTCAGAAGATATATTTAATAGGACTTAAATCTTTTATACTGATTGAGGCTTCATGTACACTCAAGAAGAATGTGTACTCTGCTGTTACTGGGTGGAAAATTCTGTGTCGATTAAGTCAGGTTAATTGATAGTGTTGTTCAAATCTTTATCTTTACTGATTTTGTCTGATTAGCCTATCCATTATTGAGAAAAGGATATTGAACAAAATTCCTGAATTGAACTATATCAACTAAAATTGTAAATTTGTCTATTTTATTTTACAGTCTATCAGTTTTTGCTTCGTATGTTTTGAAGCTCTGTTATTAGGTACATCAGTGTTTAGGATAGCTGTACTCTTGATTAGCTGACCTTTTAATCATTAGG
This sequence comes from Delphinus delphis, assembly GCF_949987515.2. NCBI lineage: Eukaryota > Metazoa > Chordata > Mammalia > Artiodactyla > Delphinidae > Delphinus > Delphinus delphis. Next base: position 18,514,808 of record NC_082698.1, on the reverse strand, counting down.
AAATGACCTTATTTATCCCTGGTAATATTCTTTGCTCTAAAATCTACTTTGTCTGATATTAATGTGGATACATCAGCCTTCTTTTGATTAGTGCTAGCATGGTATATCATCTCCCATCTTTGTACTATGCCATAAAAACCATTTCTGTATTTATATTTGAAGTTCATTTCCTGAAGGCAGAGTATATTTGGGTCTTGCCTTTTTTTTTTAAATTAAATCTGACAGGGCTTCCCTGGTGGCGCAGTGGTTGAGAGTCCACCTGCCGATGCAGGGGACGCGGGTTCGTGCCCCGGTCCGGGAGGATCCCACATGCCGCGGAGCAGCTGGGCCCGTGAGCCATGGCCGCTGAGCCTGTGCGTCCGGAGCCTGTGCTCTGCAACGGGAGGGGCCGCAGCGGTGAGAGGCCCGCGTACCGCAAAAAAAAAAAAAAAATTAAATCTGACAATCTCTACCTTTGAAGTGTGATATTTAGAGTATTTCCATTTAATGTGATTATTGTTATGACTAGGTTGAAATCTATCATCTTGCCATTTGTTTTCTTTTTTAAAAAAATTTATTTATTTTATTTATTTTTGGCTGTGTTGGGTCTTCGTTGCTGCGCGTGGGCTTTCTCTAGTTGTGGCGCGTGGACTTTCTCTAGTTGCGGTGTGTGGGCTTCTCATTGCAGTGGCTTCTCTTGTTGTGGAGCATGGGCTCTAGGTACACGGGCTTCAGTAGTTGTGGCACATGGGTTCAGTAGTTGTGGTTCGCAGGCCCTAGAGCACGGGCTCAGTAGTTGTGGTGCACAGGCTTAGTTGCTCCGTGGCATATGGGATCTTCCCAGACCAGGACTTGAACCCATGTCCCCTGCATTGGCAGACGGATTCTTAACCACTGTGCCACCAGGGAAGTCCATTGTCATTTGTTTTCTACTTATCTATCTGTTCTTCATTATCTTTTTTTTTTTTTTTGCGGTACGCGGGCCTCTCACTGTTGTGGCCTCTCCCGTTGCGGAGCGCAGGCTCAGCGGCCATGGCTCACGGGCCCAGCCGCTCCGCGGCATGTGGGATCTTCCCGGACCGGGGCACGAACCCGCATCCCCTGCATCGGCAGGTGGACTCTCAACCACTGCGGCACCAGGGAAGCCCAATATTGTTATTTTTAACAGTCTCCTTTATTGACTGCTTAGCTGTAATATATTGTTGTCATTTTAGTGGTTGCTTTAGGTTTAGATTTTCCCTTCTTAACAGACCACTGTCTACCTTCAACTGCCATTTTACTACTTCGTGTTAGTAAAGTGATGGGTACCTGACAAATGCAATCTAGTAAACTGCCCACAAGCTCCTTGTCAGGCAGGTGTTCACGTCCCCGTTTTAGCAATGAAGAAATTGAAATTTAGAATTACATAGTTTTCTCACGATCAATCAGCTATTTTGACATATAGCTACAATTTAAATTTGGGAAAAGGAGAATGATAAAGTTTCACTATTTTTCACCTTGATGGGTTTATAGGCTACCAAAGAAGGAAATGGCTATGTGTTGCATCTCAGCTAAGGAGACTTGGCCTTAAAGCCACCCATCAATTTCATAAATCCCAAGTGTTCACGGACCACCTGAAAGAGTCAGTGAAATGTTTGTATCCATTTTTTAAATTAGAAATAAAGTCTCTTGACTACAAAGATCCAGTGAGATATGAATGCCTTCATAAAGCAAAAGAATGGACTCCATGCTGCCTGTGGCATCCTTCCCCTCCCAGAAGCTCTAATTCTCTTTTTTCTTGCTTCTTCATGTAAGAGTCAGTTTTCTTCTCTATTATAAAGTTTCCATTTAAATGTGATGTGAAATGTCTTCCATCCAGAGGACACCTGGAATCTTCCACCAGGCTGGAAGGACAGCTGAGTGTGGGCAGAGGTGACAGATACCGGCATGTCATGTCATGTTTTTTAGGGAGAGAGATAGGGACATTTTCTAATGTGGCCCCATTTATAAGAAGGAAAAGCTTATCTTTAGTTAATTAATGTGTGACCTCTCGGCAAAATTCAATAGCCTAAAAAATTCAATTAGCCTAACATCAATAAGAGTGGTTTCTATGTGAAGCGTATAGACTTCAGAATAACTATTTTATACTTGTACTATTTAAGCATCCGGGACTACTGCTTTCATGAAGGCTTTACTCATTTGGCAGTGAAAGAAAATCTAAATAAGTGGTTGTTAGCTTGGGGTCCCTGGAACCCCTGGGAGTCTATGCGTATGCTCTAGGTGCATGTACATATTTCCCAGGGATGAAGATCCATGTTTTGTATCAGCTCCTTAAAGGGGGCTGTGACCCAAGATAGTTTAAGAACCCTTACATGAATTATAGATAAAATATTCAACATGGCTCAATAAAGGTGACAGACAGTTAATAAATGTAATTCAGGCACCACTTAAAACATACCCATTTGGAACTTTAAAATGGTTGGAAAAACTTGGACTTGACTGATAGGGGTTTTTATACAAGTTAACATGAGATTCCTGCAAGTCAGTAAAAGGGAATAAAATTTAAATTAGAATATTCAAATAGCCAAGTTGTTTCCTGGCACTCGATTTTTCATATATAGGAAGCGATAGAAAGAAAATTATTATTGATTGGGCAAAACAATTCCTTTGGAGTGTTTTGAGGTCAGGTGACTTCTGAGTTATTGATCCTCTTGCACAGAACTACAGATGGTCAGAAAGATGACTCTGAGGCATAATGTGATCAGAGTTTTCAAAAATTAAACTTTGTTTCGAAGGCAGCAAGTTGGGCTGATGCATGTTAGAAAGATTTCAACAAGGGTGGAAATCAAAGGTGGATTCTGGTTAACTCTCAAAGAATGAGAAAGTTTAGTCTTTCATTCCCCGAACAGCATTAGCTGGTGAAGGTCTCACAGTAAGAGGGTCTATTTGTGTAGCACTTGATATTTCACTGGACTCCTTTTTTTTTTTTTTTTTTGATTGGGGGGTATAGTTGATTTCCAATGTTAGTTTCTGCTGTACAGCAAAGTGAATCAGTTATACGTATACATATATCCACTCTTTTTTAGATTCTTTTCCCATATAGGCCATTACAGAGTATTGAGTAGAGTTCCCCGTGCTATACACTTACCTTTTCCAGTTCTCATGGGGGCCCTTTAAGAATGGAAGGCAAGAACTTCCCTGGCGGTCCAGTGGTTAAGACTCAGAGCTTCCACTGCAGGGGGCGTGGGTTAGATACCTGGTTGGGGGAGCTAAGATCCCGCCTGCCTGGTGGTGTGGCCAAAAATAAATAAACAAATAAAATGTCTATTAAAAAAAAAAGAATGGAAGGCATTAGATGAGGAGGGGGTGATCTCATTTAAGAATTCGAGGGGAATGATTCATGGTGGCCTCAGTGTTAAGAGAAGAGGAAATGGTTCCTATAGCAGCAGCCAACACAGCCAGACCACCATTTCCGGAGCACTTCCTGCCAGACACTGCTGTGCCCTTCCCCTTCAGGGCAGTGTAGTGTCTCCTTCTGAGAAGGGAGATGAAGGGGCCATCCCACGCCTTTCTTAAATGGGGAGCACTCCAGTGGTCTGGGCAACTGGGGCCTCGTATTTCAATAAGTTTTCCCCTCAGAGGCACACACAGTACCAAGATTTCTGGGGTTTTTCTTCTGAGCATTTCAAAACTGGTTAGCTGAGCAGAGTCACAGCACTACTGTGAGGTCACCTGGCCCTGATGCGCTCCCTGGTCAACCAGAATTGGCCTACTTACCCTCTCCTGCTCTCTCTGGACATGGTGTTTGCACACTAATAATGTGATAGCTAACATCTATTGAGCACCTACCATATGCATGGCATTGTCTGATAAAGTGAGTGCACTTTCATTACATCTATATTTACTGTAGGAAGTAGATTCCTTTTACCAGCTCCATTTTTAGATGAGAAAGCCAGGACTGTAGGAGGTTATTTGACTTGCCCAATTAAGTGGAGCCAGGATTTCTGACTCCAGAAACTTTGCTCTTTTAAAAATTCTTTGACACCTACATTCCTTCCTCCCTTCCTTCTTTCTTTTTTCTTTCTTTCTCTAACTTTCTGTTATAGCAAATGTTAAACATTTACAGAAGTAGACAGACTAGTTTTAACACCCTCCCTGCCCATCCCCCAGGTACTCACGCTAAACACTTATGAGTTTCTGGCCACACATTCATTTCATTTATAGCCTCCTGTACCCTCTTCCCTGTACCTAGAAGCCAATCCCATGCAGGCATATAGCATTTCATCTGTAAATGTTACGATGTGCGTCCGTAACAGAAGCTGTTGGTGCCCTGTGTCACTTCTGCTTTCCACCTCTGATTTCAGCCGTAGCTACGGCAGAAGATTCTGTGGGAACTCAGACTCTCACCGATAGTAAAAATGTCTGTCACTCCTCAAGTGTGTGCCATGTGTGTTTCCACGTTTCTGCAATGTGTGGAGTTAGCAACACTGGAGTTTTCAACTCATCCAAAGGGGCCTGGGAGTGGGAGACACTGTCCTGGCCTCCCGTGGGCCGATGGACAATTCTGGGGGGTCTTCTGTTTCCTCCTCAGAGGTCTGAGTAGAATCAAACACGCATCACCCACAACTGTGATCTTGAAAACTCACCTTTGATTAGCTTTTGCTCTTTCACCATCTTACTCTCCCTGATGCCTCGTCCTTGCGTCCTTGCATCACCTCCCCTCAAAAACAACCTGAACCCAGGTCCCTTTCTCAGGCTTTACTTTTAGGAATAGCTCAATATTTCTAGGACTTTTAAAGTCTCTTTAGTGAACAGAATTAGGAAATATATTGTTTTATTTGTTTGTTTTAAAATAAAATACATCTTGAATTCATCCTGATACTTCTTTAAACTAGCACTGTCTTTCTTAAGTCTCACAAATGTACCTCTTTCTCCCACGCTGAGAATTCCATTTCTCAAGGACACCTGACATAATAGAATTAGAATAGCGAGTAATTACTTGTTTGCTTTATCCTACAATACACATAAAAATCTCAAAATCACAATTTCAACATCATCACTAAAATGATATAAGTGTAAACAGATTAAAATTTGGATTTTTGTTTTTTAGCCTTTATTTTTGTTCCACGAGGGATATACCTTATAAAAGGTACCTGGGTCTTTTTTCATGTAAGAGAATGTGTGATATAAAAGGTCCTAACAAGAAAATGTTTTTGTTACACATATGGCCGTGTCTGTTTGGAATTTAGGACCTCTCATCGACATGGTAGTGAACCAGAGAAGCTTAACTTGATCTTGAAGCAGGTTGAAGTCCCAGTCTTCAAGCATGGCTATTTCACAGGTGAGTCTGAAGAATTACATTTCAGTGGTGTGACGCCTCTGCCCTTCTCTTTGGCTGACAACAGAAGCCCAAGGAATCACGGAATTAAGAAATTCTTTGTATCAAAATGTGAGGAGACCTTCTTTATCTGTTAGTTGGGAGCAAACCTGCCTTGGAAATAAAGACTCTCTAACAGGGAAACACGTCCATGCCTCACACTCAGCTGGTGGTTGCCATTATACCCACTACCCAGGCCCAACTTCAGGGACCAGAGAGTCTAGAAACCGCCTCATCCATTAAGTGGCCAGACTGCTTCAGGCTAAGGTCTACGCCAACATCATCTCCTGTTTCACGGTCTCCTGTCGGGTTATGGCCTCTAAGAGGCAGACAGCTGTGCCGAAGTGGACGAGATTCCAGAATCTGAGAACTGGGCACAGCTACTGGCCATCTGAGCCTCCAGGGAGAAGTCAGAATCACGTGAGTGGAAGGACTTTAAACATCTGATGAAGAACTGTAGACCTTATGAATTGTGGCCAGCTGTATGGCCCATGTTTCTAGACATCTCAACAGCATCCTCATCCCTGCATCCCTCTGTGTCTGTCACTCTCCTGTCATTGCATCACTCTGACAGGCCCTGAAAAGCCCTGTAGAATTTTATGCCATATGGCTGAGACATCCAACACCTATGCAGTGCTGAGAAAAACACTGGATGTGATTAACGGAACCTGTTTTGAGCCATGACCACTGTCAGCGAGAGCATATAATAGAAAGCAGGGCCAAGGAGGAAGTATAGGTGGATTTAGGTGCAAAAAGAAAGAAGTTTCATTTTGGGGTTGAGGTTTGGTCCATTCTGGCCCTTGTAGCTGGGCCAGCCTCTCCCACGAGTGGGTGCTGCATGTCTGCAAATGTCTAGCTGTGGGCACGGCTTCTCAAGCTCTGTGACATCTCCTGTTTTCTGGCCTGGCTCCAAGTGACCAATATGTCCAGACTTTTCATCAGAGATGGTCTTTATATGACTGCTGAAATGATGAAACCACTTCCCTGACTCTGGTAGAGACAGAACTAACGGGAAGACTGGGACTTGCTGCCTCCCTCTCTCTCCCCTTTCACGTGCCTTCTTCTTGTCCTGTCTTGGCTCAAGAAGCCATATGGCTCACCAGCTGCCTAGAGGATAAAGACCAGACTCCACAGTCAGGCACTGAGACTTTCCCATCTTGAAAGTACATGACTTGCCTGGATGATCCTTGTGGGCCAGCCAGATGGCAGGTCTGCCACCCAAACATGCTCTGTGCACGTTTTCTTACACCACCCACCCTAACCTTGGCAGTGATCCTTCAGAGTACCCATTCAGTCCCATCCTTTCCTGATCACCCAATCCCCAGGGGTTTATTTTTCCTCTCAGTCACCTCATGGACAGTATATTCCTTGCTCCTAGGATTCCCTAAGAACTCACAGCTTAGTGACTTGAAATGCTAACGTTTAGCGTGTGTGCGTGTGTGTGTGTGTGTGTGTGTGTGTGTATGCACATACATGTTTGTCTTGACTCTCAAATAACTTAGAAACTCTGTTGGCTCAGGGACTGTGTATCATCTTTCTTTTGAAAATCCCTGCAGTCTCTAATACCATGTTCATTGTATAACAAGATGTTAAATGAGACTTATTATTGTTTAGAAATTGACAATTAGGACTTGCAACAAAGGCCAAGTTGTGCACCCCAAGTTCTGCAGTGAGTCAAAACATTTGCAAGGCAAATGTCTCTTGGCATGTTTAATAGCTCTGCTATGAAACCTCATCACCTTCCTCCATTTCATGTGAATTTGTAGAAACCTGACAGCTGGGTGTGGGGTGTGGGATGAGGGAGAAGGACTCAAGGAAAATTGTTGGAGGAGTAGAGTCGTCAGCCCTTCTCCCCTCAGCGGGGATGGAGGGGGTTGTAGTCACATCCAGAGTCTCACCAAGTTAGGGGGAGGCTGTATCCCAAAGAACACATGCCTTGGATGAGGGTGGTACTTCTAGGAAGAGGGAGACGTGTGTCATCTTTCCTGGTTGCAAGTCTACTTAGTGCCATTGATGACCTACTCTTTGCGCCTTATTTGGGTAGCGGGAGAAGAAAGATGGCTAAAGGTGAAAGTAGGGAGGCAGACAGCAGCAACAGTGGAGCAACGAGCATGGTCACGTACATGTGGGTTAAGCATCCATCAACTAGATGTGGCTAGAAGGGGAACTACATTTGTGTGACTGGGGCTCCCACTCCTCGCTTAACCAGAAATTCCTAGTATTGGGTTGGCCAAGAAGTTCGTTCAGGTTTTTTGTAAGATGTTATGGAAAAACCCGAACTTCTTGGCCAACTCAATATTTTACCTCCTTTTTTTTTTTTTTTGAAGAAAGGATTTTATGGCTAAAAGAGTAATTAAAATCCATTGACCCAATTTATCTTTCAACTCTTTAAACACACCTACCCATCCATGAAGCTTGTCATCATTCAAAAAGACCCTCAATGAAAAAACAATCAACTCCTATATGCCTGGCTCTAGGCCGGATGCTGGGTTACCGAGAATAATAAGACACAGTTAGCAGGTTGATTCTTGTGGTTTTTCTCTCCTCTTTGCCAAGATTACCTCAAGTTGCAGAGGCAGTCCGGAGACAGACACTTATAAAAGTATTTGGTACAGATCAGTGATTCCATTCTCCTGATCTGCAAAATAAATGCTGCTTGTGGGGTGGAGGGGGAGGGCAAGACTACTTCAGATGATCAGATGCCCGTGGCTTCCTATCTTAGCTATGCATCCGTAAGGGGTTTCAGAGAAAGAGATAAATTGACAATTTAACACATTGCATAAGACCTGGAGGGGCAGATAATCAATACTCATCACATTTGCCGCCAGTTGCAAATTCTTGGAGGCTCTGAGTTGGCTCAGTGCTGCCCCCACTTTTGGTGTACTCTCCAAACCCTGGCAGTGCCTACAAGAAAGCTCCTCTGGTAATGACGGAATTGCTTTTTGCTGCTTGGAATTTATGGCAAGTGAAATTGCAGGACATGAGAGAGTCTATCAATTTAATTTCCCCTGAAAAAATAGTCGTGCCTGGTTGAGTAATAGCCAGCCTTGAAGAGGATGGACTCAAATCGAGAGAAGAGTAAGAACCCCAGCCACACGTTTTGAACTGTAAAACAAATGCACTGAAAAGAAAATAGAGAGCCTGCACCGGAAACCAGACTTGCTGAACCAGTGTGGTATTAAAAAAAGAAAAAGAAGAAGAAAGAAAAAGAAGGCTCCCATTTCCTCCTTTGTCCCAGGGTGGTTACCTTGCCCAGGGATAGGCAGCAGGGGATGCAGGATTTAGGAAAATGCACAGTGAACTTTCCTTCATAAACTTGAATTCTCTCCTCTCTCCCTTCGCTTCTTTCACAGAAACTTAGAACACGTCCCTTGTCTGCTTTACTGGGCCTTCTACCTCTCCTTGCCCTGAAGCCCACACTTAAGTCACAGTGGCTCCCTGAAGTGTCCCCTAAATTGTACCGTCGTCTCTGCCGGGAGCATCCTTCCTGTTTCTCACCTGGCCAGTTCCCTCTCATCCTTTAGGTGTCTGCTCAGACATCATCTCCTCTGGGAAGATTTTCTCCCCGGAATGGATTGGCTGTCTTTCCTCTGAGCTTCCTTCACAAAAGTCACAATAAGATAGTTATCTGTTTAGGACCTTGCTTCCTTCTCAAGGCCAAAGGCTCCTTGAGTGCAGGCAGGGCCCAGTTGGATGCTCCATAGCCCCAGTGGGAAATCCTGCTCCTGGATCACAGGAGATGTTCGGTTCAATTTGTTGAATGAGAGGTGAATTATGACAGGAATGAGTACATGTCAGCTGTGAAGAAGGCTTCCTGGAAACGAACCCTGATGGTCATGATTTTGCCATCTTGCTTGAACCACCTGCCTGTTGTCTTTTATAGAATTCGTCAAGCCGCTCTATCAGGTAAGATCTTCCAGCCTGGAGATATCAAACGTTCTCTGGCAAAAAGAGAGTCAGTCCTCACTTCTGTCTCCTGGGTCGGTTGGGTTCTCCTTGTCTCCAAATGGCACCCACAGTGATCTTTCTAATGCAATCATCTGGCTGTGTCACACCCCAGCCTAGCATTCTTGCACAGTCAAATGATTCAAATCTCGATGACTTAGAGAAGCGTCCAAGTCTCCTTGTGGTTGGAACTCATGTGATCTTCCCACCCCCACTGTGTGTAGCAACCTCTCCATTCTCCCAGAAATACTCCCTCGGTTCAAGTCCCCTTTGCCGAACGCTCTACTCTTCTTGGCCTGGAGAATTCCAACTCTTCCTTTACAATCCAGTGCAAATGCCACCCTCTCTCTGAGAAGTCTTTGCAGATTTCTTCAGAGAGCTCTTCAGCTGCTTTTCTGTGCGGCCATAGCAGTTTGTCTCGCTGACCCCAGTCTCACTGGGAGAACGAAATTTAAAAAGGGGAATCCTGCACAGTGTCATAAGCGATGCTTGTGCACATTCTGTACTTTAGCCATCACAGTACTACTCCCACCCTGCAAGTAGTCTGTGATACGTCTTCCACCAATGCTTGTTGTAAAAAAATACCGGCTTCCAAGTGCCAGCCACAGAGGGTGCTGCACCTCAGTGCCCACTAGGCGGTCCTGAGTGGGGGAACTCTGGGTCCCCATAATTGTTCCAGAATTCACTGGCTAGGAACAGGGCAAGGGCTGTTGTGCACTGCTGTGTTCTCTCTTGAAACCCAGAGCAGCTGGAGGAAGAAACAGGGAGAGGAGGCTGGCAAGATGTTTGAAGTTCCTGCCAGCAGTAGACCCGATACCGCTCCCTTGAGGTCATCAGATGCAGCAGATTAACGTCCTGGGGAAAAAAGACAGATGTCCTCCCAATTTTAGGAAGAGCTCTTTATTTCTAGCTATTTACATTTAAAGGTTCTTTCTTGATCAGAATAACACCACGGTATTTACTTTTAAGTTATTTATCTTTTTAGATGCAGAATTGTAAGGAAGAAAATAAAAGTCACTGGTACAGAAAGAGACTAGATACAATAAATGTTACTAGTGGTTACCTGTGAGAGAGATTATCACTCTTTAAGTATACCTGGGATCATGCTTTATTTATATAAAAATTTTAATCTTGTTTTATTCATTTTGCACATCATTAGCTTTCTTCTCATGTCCTTAAATATTCTTCATGAGCCTAATTTTCATTGACAGCCCCATGATTTCTTTATGGACCTATCATAATTTGCTACCTTATTTCTAAGTTAGACATCTAGATTCTTTCCAGTGTTATGTTTCACTGAGTGCCTGGTAGCTGTGATGGTGGTTTTGTTTTCCTGGTGGTCACTGGAAGGTTCCCAATGTGGTAATCATCCTGAGGCCATCTTGAATAGCCATTCCATGTATTTGGAATTTTGAAATACGTGGACAAATTTTCATGTATTTGTTGTGTAATGATATTATGTGAGCACTTGGGAAACTCCCCCAGGAGGTCATTATGACTGAACAATGGTCCAAGAGCATTTTAAACATAGTCTTTGGTGCATTTATGCTTTCCAGGAAAGAATCGCCCTCCCCCAACTAAGTTTTCTGAATTAATGCAGTTCTCTAGGGAAGCCTATGGGGAAACATGATCTCTTGTTTAATGATGTACCATCAGTTCACTTAATGCTGATTTCCACATCACCCAACCGAGGTTTGGAAGTAATATTCTCTTGCTTTTGTGTGTTTTCCTGTGGATTGTTCCTGTGGAATAATAATGTTAACACCTCCAGGAGAGTTGACTTCCAAGCCTGAAGTGGGGACTGTCATTATTTAAAACATCATGATTATGTAAATCCATTCAAACTTTCCTCTCTGGCAAAGTTTGTTACCATCTTTTTAATTTGTTCAGTGCCTGTCCTTACCACCCCACCCCAATAGAATAGGCTGGTAAAGTTACTGCAGTATTTTTTAAAAGTGAGATTGAGACAGGGTGAAGAGGTAAGGAGATTTTTAAGGAGAGAGCTATGAAAGAGACCAGGTTCAGTTGAGGTGCCCATCAGCCTGGTCCTTTGGCTTTGCTGTCAGCATCCCTCTGTCCTTTCCTGCTTCTCTGGTTTCCTGGGCTTGCCTTCCGTGGAGAAGCACTTTGTTCTTTGGATTTTCTCTATACCTTACAACGTCAGATGGAAATTATGGAGCATTTTGAGACCTTGGAGCCGATGATGGAGCCAAGAGGTGACTTGGGAGTGCTTTGGCCTCTCCTTCATCTCCAGAGTCATCCTCAATACTAACAATTCTACTGGTGAGAAAACAACAGCAACGATATGGACAAATAGCATCTTCTTTGCTGTAAAGTCTCTTTAGAAATGTTGCCATTCTGATCTGTATCATATGCTGTGAGTAACATGATGGTTCTTGCTGTGTAAACACAGCTTCCAGACGATTGTTTGCCAAGCAGCATGCCACCACCAAGCCCCTCCTGTGTACAAATTCTGGATCTGCTTAAAGAAGTGACTTTTAGTTGACTTTTGGGTTATGGGTCCCTTTGAGACTCTGATGAAAGCGGTGGATCCTCTGCTAGGAAAAAGTGCATAGATCCTACATTTGACACACAATTTCATGGTGTTTACTTTAGCCCTGATGCTGGTTAAAACAAAGCAAAACAAAAGAGAAAAATCCTTCTGAACAGACCCAAACACTCTCTAGAAAAGAAAACCAAGTCTGCAGAAATAAATGGTTGGTTTGGGTCTCTTTAGCAAGTATGTGACAGAGCTGGGACTAGACCTCAAGTTACTAAATACTGATTCCTCCAAATTTTAGTGACTTGCTTTTTTAGTGTAGCCAGGGGTGATATTCAAAATATTGACCAAGCACTGTAGCTTGGGAATACTGATCTGATGAATCAATTGATTTTCTCTGTCACCTCGGGGCTTTGTTCAAAGGTGCATGTACCCTGAGATGGGAAAAGGCCTGGGAACCAGCCAAAGACTTAACCACGAGGAGGGGTTTCTAGGTACAGCAGCAGGCTGATGTGGCAGGCAGGGCCTGATCTGCCCCTGGCAGCAGCTTGGTTCTCTGCCCACAGAAGGAGCGGTCATCCAAGACTGAATATGAAATGAGGCCATCGGTGTGCTGACAGCCTGACCACCAGCAACTTGAGCTCGGGGATGGTTCCTTGAACGATGCGCAGTTTGAGGTTTGCTGGGAGACAGAGCAATTGATTCTGGTTTCCTAGGCAAGTGCTTCACATTAGACAGTTGAGTGCTGGGTGTGGTTTAAAGTGGAACGATGCAACATCATCAGCCTTAACAAGCAGCAACGTGGACAGTGCTGACGGGGCCAGTGGCGTGGTTTTGCATAATCTCTTTCTTTGCAAGATGTTTCCCTGCAAGCAAGATTTCCCATCTTCTGTGAGTCAGCGAATGTTAAATCTCTGATGGGACTCAGAACTCATCTAATGCAAATCCGCTCCCACTTGCCCTGCCTATCTGCCCCTTCTGACCCCATTTATGGAAACAGGGTGTCAGAGAGTAAACGTGATGGGCTCAAGAGGTGTACAAATTTAGTACTGAAACTCAGTTCTACGGCTCCAAGCGCAGTGCCATTCATAATATTACTTGCTTATTGGGACTTTAAAACAAAATACCATCTTTGTAAAGATTTTTTTCTTTAGCAATTTCCTAAAGTATGTTTTCTTCTATTGCCCTATTATATATTTTACGGTAAAACATACTATCGAATGTCTCAAGTCAAAACAGATTCAGTGGGGCAGTACCCTTGCAGGGAGGTCAAAACTGCTTCCTGCAAACAAACCGTCTAAAGTGAATTTTCCTGATCTGCTATGAGCACAATTGTTTGGGGTTGGACATGAGCAAAGCTCCGGTACCATGCGATCTCATCTCAGCAATGCCGCAGAGGATCATTCCATGGCCAGGGTCACAATGTGTCCCGTGATACATGCAACTCTGTGGGATTCCAAAGCCTTTGACTGTAGCATTTCATTGCCTTAACCTTTCCAAAATGGCAAAAGAGACATTTCCTGCACCTAAGTGTTTCTCCAGGCAAACATTAGCTTGCAGTGTTTTATTCTCACTTACCCTCCAAAGAAGTCTGTTACTGAAACTTTGGAAACAAAGATAAATGAGACTTTCCTCCAATCCGTTTTCTGCAATTCCCTTAATTGCTAAATTACCCCATGCTGTTTGTCTTTCTACGATATTTCTATGCTCCATTTGAGCTCTGGAATAGGTAAGAATGTCTGGGTTGTGTCAACAGGATTATCGCAAATCCTCTTTCTAATAGCTCTGCGTGCATTGGCATACATCAAAGTACTAGTTTCAACTGCCAGAGTCTCCATAGTCATGAATATCTGCATATAAAAACTAGGGTTTTATTTGCATATGGATTAAAACATGATGTAGGTTTTCCTATAGTTTATGTTCCCTAAAGTAGAGGTATAAATGGGCCATGTTTTCTTTGCACTTTTATTTTTACTTATGTTTTAAAGCATAGTTTATTTTTTATTTACCTTTTCCTGATTATAAAAATAGTATGTGCTTACTGTGAACATGGGAAAATGCAAAATAATAATAAAAACAAAAACGTCTTCCACAATCTTACCACCTAACTGCATTTTGATATACCTACATTAGGACAGGCTTTTCCCCCAGAAGTTGTCAGCATACTCTGTATACAATTTTATCCTTCTCTTTAAATTGAACATGACTGTGTTTGCATTTTCCAATGTTTTCAGACATTTTAAGATGCTCTTTCTATACTATTTTTAAGGGCTGCATTATATTCCATCACATAGGTGCACCGTAGTTATCTAGGGGCTATTTAGAGTGTTTCCTCCTATTATTTTTATTGTTTCTGATGCTGTAGATGACACTATGGGAATGTTACTACACCCCAACTTCAGCCTCTCTCAGCCTCTCTGATACATATATATCTTATATTATCTTATATCTTATACATACATATCTTACAGACAAGAGTGGTTTCTCATTGTTACGTAAGCTTAAACATCTTTGATTACAAATGAGATCATATTTTTTCCATATGGTTCTAACTAATTGTATTTATTTTTCTGTAAGCTCTCTTTCCCAGTCATTTCATGAGTTGTAGTTTAAGACTGAAGCAGAGTACCCGAGAATGCCATTATACGAGGCTTTTCTGTAGAAAACGTAACAGAACTACAAAGACACGAATGCCTTTCTTCATATCAGGGGGACTCTGCCAGTCCTTCTTAGAGATGCATGAGCTTGGGGCATTTCCTTATATTTAAGCTGATGTAAATTTTTCTGCTTATGACTTGGGGAACAAGTTTTAAATGAACCCCTACAGAAATGCCAAATGTCAGTTACCAGCATTGGGCGCTCATTTGGGATAATTGAAATAATGTCTGTCATTAGCCTGGGGGTTGTTCCAAGAAGTGGACGAGTGCTCGAGATGAGGTCTAGCATGGTGGAGGTGATCCTGGGCATTTTCCGCTCGACATATGCCTGTAATGAGATGTCTGCACCTGAGGGTTGGGTTTAATTGGTAACTTCCTCCTCCTTCTCTGCTCCCGTTGAAAGACAAATCAACTTGAGACGTTTGAATGGTGCCTTCTCTGACGAATCCTGTTCAGTGTTCTCTCTGAGAAATAAAAGCTCCATCTTGTGGGGCTGGAGATATTTGACACTTGGCATTTCCCAGCTTCCTGAAGAGGAATCAAAGAGATGAGGGTGAGAAGTGCTCATTGTTTCCACAGCCACCAGCACCTCAGGGGAGCAGCAGTCTTCCCAACTGTGTGTGTGTGTGTGTGTGTGTATGTGTGTTCTTAGTTGAATGAGTTCAACTGTTGTGGACCCAAAAAGTGAAATTATTCAGTATTAAAATCTTGAAAGTTGATGTGGTCACGTCATCATCTCATTGCATTCTGACCCATCCTGAGTTAAAAGCAAGTGTGCCTACCTGTTGTACTTACACCGCCAAGACCTGACCCAGCTGTTTGCCATTTACATGGTCTTAAGACAACTGAGGCCTGGGAGGACAAGGAATTTGCCCAGCCCTAAAGAGAAGTTGAACTATTGGTCTCTAGATTTCTTTGCAATGCATTTTTGTAGACTCGTAGACTCTCTGACCTGCCCTCAGAAGGAGGCATCCTTTGAATTGTTTTTGCATCTTAGGATCTCATCTGCTTGTAATTTGTTGCCTAGTCCCCTTGTGACCTAGGTCATTGCATATCTGAGATGGATGGCGGCGTTAGGGGTTGAATCGGTGACTTGGGAGCATTTTTCCTCTTCAGGAACCCAACAGGCCTGTGCAAAGACCAGCTCCCAGGTTTTCTTTATTAGTTACACATGCTAACTATGGTGCTCACCCAGATAGAGTTACTGTCTTTTTCTGACCCCAACGCAGAGCTGTATATTTGGGAGCCCAGCAGAGCTTCTCATGTGATTCTAGTTTCGATTGATGCCCCACATAAAAAGAAGTTGAGATGTCCATTTACCAGCAGGAAGTCCTGGGAACTGGACCCCCCTAAAAAGCTCAGACCACAGAGCCAAGTCAAAAACAAGACAAGGAATTCGTGTGTACTTACAGCTAGAAGACACAATGTGCGTGGGTGGTTTCTTGTGGGATAGGGGGTAGATTAAAGCAAACAGCACAACTGAAAAGCAAATACTAAAAACCCAAAATTCCCAAGACATCCTTTAAAGCATGGAATGAATTTGGAAAACAAAATTCATTCATTCATTCATTCATTTATTCATTCAACAAATGCTTATTGATGTCCTCAGATGCCAGTGAGCAAGCGGCCAGACACTAAGAACAGAGAGGCAAGATGGTGGCATGTTTGGACTCAGCCCAGGAATCACAGATTTAAGATAGGTTGCAAAAGAAAAGAATAAGCAGGAGACGGGACACCTGGCTAGTTTGATGGTGAGAGAGCAGATTCCCAGATAGAAGATACATGTATTAGTTTCCTGTTGTGTCACAAATTGCTGCCGCTGCAAACTGTCACAAACTTAGTGGCTTAAAACAACACCAATTTATTCTCCTATAGTTCTGGAGGTCAGAAGTCCTAAGATGGGTCCACAGGGCTGCATTTCTTCTGGAGGCTCTAGGAGAGAGTCAGGTTCTTTGCCTTTTCCAGCTTTTAGAGGCCACCTGCATTCATTGGCTCATGACCCATACTCCACCTTCAAAGCCAGCAGCATAGCGTCTTTCAATCTCTCTCTTTCTCCTTCCGCTTCCCTCATTACATTGCTCTCTGTTTTATAAGGACCCTTGTGATTACATTGAGTCCATCTGGATAATCCAGGATCATCTCTCATCTCAAGATCCTTAATCCCATCTGCAAAGTCCCTTTTGCCATATGAGAAACATACTCACAGGTTCTGAGGACTAGGACATAGACATCTCTAGGGGGCTGTCACTTAGCCTACTGTAACATGATAGCAAGGAAATTGTATATTTTGGGACATGATACAGATTATCGTTTGCAGTTGTTTGTTTCTGGGGTAGGGACTCCTCTCACTCTGCATCTTGGTGTCCTCTTCCCCCACCGCCACCCCAGTGCCCCAAGAAAGAACACACATGGGTGGTTATTTCCAGTAAGATTGCAGAAAGGAGAATTACAAGTAAAGAGATGAAAGACAGGGAGAACTCCTGATTTATAATTCTTCTCATTGGAAATATCTCCAGTCAATGAACGCACGGTTTCAGGCAGACCCACATTAATAAGTTCCGAGTTAGTGACCTTGTAGAAGAGGGCAGCATGCTGACTGTAGAAAGATGGGCCTTTTCTTCACAGTATTGCCTTTTGGTCTTACTCTGCCAGCCTGAGGTACAAGGGTGAGGGAGTGAGACAGTTAGGTCTCTTGCCATCTGATCTGTGAGGTCCCTCCCATCACACCACACATGCACACACAGACACAAACATGCATACGCACAGGCACACAGACACGCACACGCACACACACACATAAGCATGTATACACATTCACATTTGCATACATACACATGGTGATTTTTTTCTCTATAATTTTTCATTAATAGACTATTTTTTGAGCAGTTTCAGGTTTACAGGAAAAATGAGTAGAAAGTTCCAATATACTCCTTCATCTTCTCCCCAACTTCCCTTATTAACATATGCATATGTGTGGCACATTTGTTAAAACTGATGAGCCAATATTGATATATTATTATTGTCTAAAGTCAAAAATTTATATTGAGTCACTCTTTGTGCTACACATTCTACGGATTTTTGACAAATGTATAATGACATGGACCCACCATTACAATATTATTCAGAATAGATTTACTGCCATAAAAATCCCCCTAAAAATCCCCCACGCTCTACCCCTATCATTTAAAAATTCTCTGTGAATTTTAGGAAAATTTTAGTCCCTTTTGAACTAATCATCGTGTGGCGCCTTCAAAGACCCTACAGTCTAGTGTTCTTGGGTGTGCGATACCTTGTCTGGGTCCTATATGGGATTAGCTCAGAGGAGAAGCTTTTGCCTTGGAGCCAGTGGTGGGCCAGAGGCAACTCACCGAGACCTGTGAGACTCCATCGTATGCATCTCTTTCCAACTCTGAGTTCAGTGAGGTCAAGACGATAGTCTCAAATCTGCCAGGATAGAGGTATTTACACCATGGAAATCAGCAAATACAACAAATCAAGTTTTTTCCCCACCAAGAGAGCCAGACATTAAACTTGGACCAGCACACCACTTCCTAGAGTTCTCCCATCACCCTTCTTCATGGCTGGGAAATGGTGACACCACAGCACTTGCCTGGGATCCGGAGAAGGAAGCCGTAGGTTGGGCATGGCTGGGTCAACTCAGTAGTTTGTGTCCTCGATGACTTTGTAGGGCAAAGGCCATCCTGCAAACCCTAGACTGCTCAGCTGTTTACTTACATGAGAGAGAAAGATAACTTGTATCTTTTCTGAACTACTATATCGTGGGATCTTTTTTTAATAGCAGCTTGTCTTGTACCCATTTAAAACAACCTGCTCATTTCTTGCCTGTTTACTCCTGTTCAACACTTCCTCACCTACCCCCTCCCCAGGTTTAGAATGAGAATGTACATACAAGATGCAGCAATTCTTACCCTCTGTAATCCATTTCCCAAATAGAAGTACAAGGGATCTTTTGTCAGATCATGTCAGTCTTTCACTTAAAGCCTTCCTATGGCTTCTCATTGGGCTTAGAATAAAGCCCAGACTCTGTACCATGGTCTTGCCTCTTTCTACTCCATCAGTCTTGTCTTAGGTCTTCTCCCCCTCACTACCAGGTTCCATTATGCTGGCCTGCCTTCTGTTCAATGAACATGCCAAGACTGTCTACCTGTGGCACCTTTGCACTCACCATTCCCTCCACTGAGAATGATGGCTGATTCCTTATCACTTAGTTATCAGCTCTTGGAAGTCTTCCCCTCTCATTGCTTTTTTTTTTTTAACATCTTTATTAGAGTATAATTGCTTTACAATGGTGTGTTCTCATTGCTTTTTGTTTTTGCACCTGATTTTATTGCTTTCTAGCATTTATCATCACCTGAAAGGATCTTGTTTATTGATTGGGTTACTTGCTGATAATCTGTCTCTCCCCAGATAGAACATAAGATCTGTGAAGGTAGGCATTCTTCTGTTTGATTCACTTTTAGGCACCATGGGTATGCTGTTGTACAACCACTGTGGGTGCTCATTTATCAAGTGAACACATGTTTATCCAACAGAGCAGAATCAGCCTTGTTTCTTTCCTCAAAGGGCTTATGATCAATACGCTGGTGCCCTTGAAGCCTGTCTGCCAGCCCCATTAGACCACTTCCGCATGGCACGAGCATGGGACAGTCTGCAGGGACAAACTCCACTCTACAAATCAGGAATTAATTACAACACCAAAGCAACCCAATGCATTTACATAAATTAATTAAGTTTAACTTAATTTCCAGCTAGACTGTAGTGCTTTTTTCCCCCTTTGGGAATCTTCCACTTCATGAGAAGATAAAACAAAATAATTATTCAGATTTTCATCTGGAAGTTTGTTGGAAACCAGGAATGGTTCTGCAGCTATTGATGTCAGAGTGGGGAGGGAGAGAGGAGGAGAATGACTTTTCTGAGCCCATATCTAGCCCAACTCTGTTGACTTTTTCCAAGTGTTTTTCTTGGCAATGCTGAAGGGGTCTTCTTGCTTTCATCAGCTAGAAATGGGAGCTGATCAGCTAGAATGTGGAACTGCTGGCAGCTGTTTCAAAGAAAACTCATCTTACATCGAAGACTTCCACTGAAACCTACAGGGCCAGGCTTTGAAGAAAGTGAAATGTCTTTAGAAATCTCTGCACTGTCTTTATTCCAGGGTTACTGCCAGTCTCTGGCACTCCAGGCTCAGATGCACAGGGAAACCTCCCCTTCTCCTGAATCAGTGGTGCCTTTTCCATTAGATGGAAGATTCCCCACAAAATGTGTAAAGAGATTGCCTCTTGCTCTGTCGACTTCTCTCAGGAAAGGGAAACTTTCCCCAACCCTCTCTCAAGCTGTCACTGAGAACAGGACTGGAGGGGTGGATTTGCCAAGCGGCTGTCAGAGCTGACACTGAAGGCAGCGTCAGCAGGGAGCCTGAGTTGCCGTTGGTGACATGATCTTTTCTCCTGCGCATCCCCTCGGGTTCCCTTCAACTCTTCTGAACCAATGACACAGATCTCCAGCTCCAAGAAACAGCTAAATTACTCACTAGCTGATTCTTCTAGTAATTGGTGAGAATGAACAGGAGCTGTCTTTTTAGGGCCTGCCTGAACCCGCTTATGGAAATAGGAGGCAGGTGTATGGAGTTTGCTTCAAGGTGGGCTTACTCAGGGAGGAGTTTGCCATGAGCAACCCTGGTATGTAAATTTCTCTCCTTTCTTACCAGCTCCTCAGCATAGACCTGTTTCTCTCACTGGCAAACCAGTGAAAAGGGCTCTCATGAGAAGGAACCGAGGAATGGGAGAGTCCACTGTTTAGAAACTTCAACATAAGTGCTCTAACTCTGAATATTCATATTGATGATTTAGGTTACTGTTTGCAGTAGAAAGTCACTGAAACTAATAATGCAACAGTGTTTTAAAGATATTTAGACATTTCAGACAGAAGTCTATCCCAGCTTAGTATTCTAAGTTGAGGATGGAAAGCCCTTGGTATTGGGTTTCACTTCCTCTGCGTCTGCTACAGCAGACATTGCTGAACGATCACAGCATTCTTTCTGGTTGAACTGAAATGCAGTGGGGGAATCCTTCTGAACACAGTGTTCTCAGCAGCCCCTATAATTGATCAGAAATGTCATGCAAAATGAAACCCATTTGCTGTCCCTGTTCTAAGTTAATGAGGTCTACTCTATGTGTGTGAGCCCAGGTGCCACCTGGGATGGCCTCAACTGAAATGCTCTCGTGTTGTTCATTTCAATACCAGACTCATTTTTTTCTTTGGAGACAGTCTCCTGCCCAAAGTGAATCAGCCTTCTTGTTCTTCCTTCTCATCAGCGTTTCTCTCTGGGCTCACTTGAGTGTGGATCAAAGGGCACCTGGGAAGCCTTGTTGGGAGCACCTCTTCCTGTGGCCTTTAAAAGTCAAGTCCCGAAAGAAATGGGTCCTCCCAAAGACAAGAGCCTTGGAGGCTGGGTCTGGACCCAGCTTCCTTAAGGAATCTGTGCTGCATAAATCTGGCCTGGAGCCATTTTCTATGAGGTTCTCACTGTGGTGTCCCATGACTGATCTTATTTCAGAGAAGTGTATGTGTTCTCTAGCAAATTACAAGGAAGGTCTAGTTCCTGAAATCGCCCAAAGGTCAATTAACGTTTCTTGGGGCCTTTTCCCTCAGCCGAAATGTCATCGTAAGTGACTCTACAGGGCAGTGGAGGGTGGATGTTTTATAAGCCAATACCATATGTTTGGAGTGATTAAAATCTTCATCTCAGTCACCTGCCTGACCAACGACTAATAGCCATGAAACAAAAGGATTAGAGTCCATTCATATCCATTAAGAAAATGACTGGAAACACTACTAGTCTGGGCTCAATGGGGCTTAATCTGATTTCAGGAAGAAAGAAGAGATGTACAATTAAAGGAGAGAGGACAGGCAGAAAAGAAATCCAAATGAGAATTTTCCCCAGAGCTTTCCCCAGGAGCTTTTTGGTTTGCTCCTTTCCATGAGGATGAAGTACTTGTCAAGTTCTCCCTACTATGGTCGACTCTGAAAGGGTAGAGAGGAAGGAGAAAATACTAGCAACGCCTGTCCTTGGAATTTGTAGGCTAGTAGGGGAGAAATACCACATATTGAGGAAGCAGCCGGAGAACTGGCAAATTCATGTCAGCATGAATTTAACATCTTTAACATCTTCTAGGTGCCTGGCACTCTTGGAGAAAGAAGAGAAGGAAAATGAATAGCGATAGTTGACATTTACGTGGGTCTTACTATGGGCTTTGCATTAAATGGTTTACATATTAACTCAGTCTTCACGACAACCCTATGATGTGTATACCACTACTATCCCCTTTTTGCAGATGAGGAAACTGAGGCCCAAAGAAGTGAAGAAAAGTCACGCAGACAGCAAGTGGAGGAGCTGGGATTTGCCCATGGATAATCTGACCCTATAATCTGAGGTTTTAACCATTGTTCTGTGTTGCCGGCCAAGGAGATGGGGTATTCCCCACCCTTGAGGATTTTCATTTTCCCTGGGGCTATTGGGCCTGGGTCTGTGGAACAGTTAGACTAGAGGCAGAGGATGGAACCATGGAGGCAGGGAGTACAGAATGATGTCTCCAGGACGGGGAGGGGTCTGAACTGACCTTTGGACATAGATGTGCATACATGAAGGGAGTCTCTGCACAGAGAAGTAGAGAAGTTCTAGACCAGGAAAAGAGCAGAGGCAGAGGTGACCAAGAGCATAGCTGCAGTTAATGGCTAAAGGGTTTGCAGCTGCCCAAGGAAGAGGACTCACTAGATCAAAGGCTGCTGTTCACGTGGACAGGGGTCATGGCGCTGGGCCCTGGGGATGGAGCAGAGACTTGGAATCTGAAAGATTAGGTTTAAATTTTGATTATGCCACGTGATCCTCAAGTGACCTTAAGCAAATTACCTAACGCCTATTAGTGGAACTTCTATTTCAGTTTCACCAAATGCAAGATGGGAAGAAGGGCTATAGAAGAATAAGGAGAATCACGTGCCCTGTAGAGAATTCACTTATTTATTTCTTTAAAAATATTCACTGAGTACCAGTTATGTGCCAGATGTTGGGCTAGACGTTGGAACAATAAACAAAAGAAACATGAGGGCTGCCCTCCTGGAGCTTGCCTTCTAACTGGGGAAGCAATAATAAATAAGCAGACAAAATAATTTCAGGTTACCAGAGGGGGGATGAAGAAAACCCAGGGTTAGGGCCGAGTGGAGTTAATGGCTTTGACCGTGCCAAGGACAGTGTGTGTCAGGTAGGAAGCGATTGATACATGGGAGCTTTCATTTTACATAATTATCAGGTGGAATTCAACATAGGAGAGGAGCCCATGGTGTCAAATACTCTTTGCTGCCTACCCAGCAGGTATTTCTCCTTTCTTCCTTGCTTACAGACCCCAATTGAATCTATGATTCATCTTCCAGCACAGGCAAGAATCCCAGCCAATCACGGCAATCCCACTCACTTTGCCAGGGGCTGGTTTAAGGGAAATCATGTGACTCGGTTCTGGCTGAGATGTGAGGGGGCTTCTGGGTGAGACTCCTCCTTGCTCTAAAAAATGACCAACCAAACAAAAGGCATATAGAGAAAACAAGCTGTGCTCTCTCCTCCTGATGCTTGCATATGAATGTTGAAAATGCAGTAGGCTTCCTGGGACCATGAAGGAGCTGGCTAGAGGGCAAGCCAGCATGCTGAGTGTAGCGGAGAAGAAAGGGGAAAGAGTATGCGTTTATAATGCTCGTTGGGAGGCACTGAATTCATTGCCTCAGAGCCACCCCTTACCTCTTAGGTAAGATAATACTGTGGTACTTACTGTTCAAGGCATTTGGGGTTGGATTTTCAGCAGCCGGAGCTGACTGATAGAGGCACAACATGGTGACAATGAGGGGTCCTAGGAGCAGGCTTCTGGTTCTTCCTCAGGGGTGGTGTGGTGATAACAGGAGAGGAAGAGGCTTCGACTCTGTTATTGATGTGCAGCTTTGGAAGATCCAGCCCCAGATTTAGCAAAACAACCCTGAAAGTAAAGTAGGGAAGTCCTTCCTGATCCCGCGGCCTGCCGGGGTGTCTCCTGAGGACACTGCTCTTCAAGTGTGGGCGTGCCCACTCCTGGGAACCCCCAGAGGCAAGGTGCTGAGGGCACAGAAAGCCCAGGGTGGATGTGCTACACCTTCAAGAAACTACCACTTCCTACAAACATGTGGGAAGTGGGCTTCCCCGGTGGCGCAGTGGTTGAGAGTCCGCCTGCCGATGCAGGGGACGCAGGTTCGTGCCCCGGTCCGGGAAGATCCCACATGCCGCGGAGCGGCTGGGCCCGTGAGCCACGGCCGCTGAGCCTGCGCGTCCGGAGCCTGTGCTCTGCAACGGGAGAGGCCACGGCAGTGAGAGGCCCGCGTACCGCAAAAAAAAAAAAAGTGGGAAGAAACTCCAGAATGGACCTTTATAAAGATACAGATCATAGTATATTCACTGCTCTTCCCCCAGTGCCTAGAACAAGTCCCAACCCAGAATAGGGGCTCAACAAATATCTGTGCAATTAATAAAGAAGTGAATTGAAATAAACATGGATATGTTTTAGAACTGCACAAGTGTGGCATGAATTTTAAAAATCCAAACAGGTAAATATACCAAGAGTGTGTCTTTATATTTTCTATCACTAATGACACTTGTTGAAAATATTTAAGGAGCTCTCGCCTGGGCATATCCAACTGGACTTTAATTTGAGCATTACCACATAACATTAAGACCATGTCTTAATCCTCTTTCCTGGAACACGTTTCTACACGTACAGTCCTCAGTTCTCCAGGACAGCTGAGGGTTTTCCAGGAGCCAAATGAGCATCCTTCATCCAGGATAACTAGGAGGAAATAGGATCTTGAATGGCACAGCTGGGTGGCCTTTGCTAGTGCAATTGTTCTCACCTAATCTGGTGTCCCCGTGCTTAGGGCATCACTCTCTATGCTGCAAAGCCTGGCCAGAAGCCCGTTCAGTTTTCCTCACTGCCTTGGCCCACAGTGAGCTGACTCACATACCTCATAATCTGCATAATGTATTTCTTATCTATCATAGGCATTAAAACATCAAGGGGCAGCACAGCACAAAACCTGGCAGAGCCAACATCCTGCTTCCTCAGCAGAATGTACACTCTACCGGGCAGAGGTCACGCCTTCTGCTTTTTCGTACATCTCTGGGTCAAGTCCTGGTGACCTCACTTACCACTATATTCTTAAAGCTTTTTGAGCCTCAGTTTCTCCAGCTGTAAAACGGGTACTACACTAATAGTTCCTTCAAAGGGTTACTGTAACTATTAATGAGGGAAAAAAATGTAAAGCGTCTCCTACAATATCTAATACTAGTTGGCAGTCAAAGGTTGCTTTCCTGTTATTAGGTTGTGGTATGTGCTCCACCCCTGTTCAGGGATTTATTGAATAATTCATCCTCTGGTAGCTGAGAGCAGACTCTGCTCTCTCGCTTCATCGGGACGGTGGTCTGAAACATAGAGGTTCTCAAACCCGCTCTGAAATTGTCATGGAGGAGAAGGCAGTGGTTTCAGGAATGGAAGCCCAGGCGTAGCTGGGCCAGCCTCCGCTCTCTGAGGTGCTCACCAGCCGCTGGATTGACAAGAGCCACAGGACAAGCAGGAGGCAAAGTGAACAGCCCTCAGGGTGTCGGAGCTGGCAAGGTCTGCACCTGAGCAGCGTCCTCTGGAAAGTGAGGTTACCAGGAGCCCGCAGAGGGTCGTGGGACGAGGATGCCTGAGAGCCACCAGCCCTCTGGAGGGAACGGGGCTGATCCACGGAAGCCAGTTCTTTCACTTTGATTGACCTTTGTTACTGATCTCACGGTGAGAGCGTTTCAGTAGGGATCAGGCAGGAGACTCATGCTGGTTCCGATTCGGCTGTCTCCCCCGAGACACAGATAAAACTACTGAGATGCCAACAGTCAGAAAGTCATTTACTCTTCACTCACTTCTCCAGCCTGGGCCAGTGGTGACCACCAACGTATTGACCATTGCCGAAGTCCAGATGCATCAAGCCTATGTAGAGGATGAAGGTGGGGGATGGACCACTGATGCTGGGTGATTTTTTTTTTTTTTTTTTTTTTTTGTGGTACGTGGGCCTCTCGCTGTCGTGGTCTCTCCCGTTGCGGAGCACAGGTTCCGGACGCCCAGGCTCAGCGGCCGTGGCTCACGGGGCCAGCCGCTCCGCGGCATGTGGGATCCTCCCGGACCGGGGCACGAACCCGCGTCCCCTGCATCGGCAGGCGGACTCTCAACCCCTGCGCCACCAGGGAAGCCCCTGGGGGATTCTTTAGAGGCCAGTGATGCCACCTCCTCATTGTACAGCAGGGGAAACTGAGGTCCACGGAGAAGACAGGACTTGTACTATCACATGGCCTGTGGATGTTGAATTTGAATCTGATTCTCCATCTTATGCTCTTTCCAGCCCTAAATGTAGTTAGAAGCCCACTTCTGCTCTGGAAGACAGAAAATGGCCTCTGACCATAAGAGCTAATCTTATACAACCAACCCAAGAAACACAGAAGGCTTCGGCATGTCTCTGGCCTGGATCCACAGAGATCCTAGGCCAGGAATGGATGGCTGGATTAACTCTTCCTACCTTCCCAGCCTGAGCCCTTTGGAGCTTTCTTGTAACCCGTGAGGTTTGTAAACCCACACATTTGATTCTCTCCTGTAACGTGGTTTTCATAGGAACATGGGCCAGAAAGAGGTTCACACGGAGGGTTTAATTAATACTAGAAATAATGATAATGTGATCGTTAACATGCCGTGCTCACGGGGTCAAATGCTGTTCTATGTCCTTTGTGCATATTAACTCATTTAATCCTCACCACAATCCTGTCCAATCAGTTTATAAAGGAGGAAACTGAGGCATAAGAAGTAATTAGCCCAAGATCACTCAGCTCGTCCACCGTAGAGCCGGGATTTGAATTTAGCAAGTCTGACCTCGGAGCCCCTGCTCTCTCCCACGATGCCTTACTGACCCAGTTGCAGCAAGGGCCACTTTAGCACATGGCTGCACTGCGATTGTTATTTTTTAAATTATCGATTACAAATCCTGTCTCCCTGTCCTCAGGAGCTCGAGGTGGAATGGGCTCAGAAAGGCAGCAACTTCCCTCCCCCATTGCCCATCCCACCCCTCACACCCTCACAGCCGGAGGTAGTCACCTGCCCCAGCCGCACTCTTAGACACTTGCCTGCGAAGGCAGAGGAAGTCAATCCTGAATTGAGCTTTCATATTCCCTTCGGGTAAAATTTGCACAGTCTCACTTGTGCGGTGAAAAATCGCCATTTGATCTCTCTCAACTCTATGAATCTTGCCAACTGGTCTCCGGAAACCACTCAGGTGACAGGAAATAAAGAAAAGGGAGCCCACTCTTTCTCTCCAGAGGTGGGGTTAGGAGGAGGGAATAATTCCTCAAGGTCTCCATCCCACCACACGCACACACACACACACACACACACACACACACACACTCACACTCACACCCAGCACTCCACTCTGCCAGAGGAACACTCACATTGCCTCTGAATTATGTGCCTTTGATTAATTTCTAAGGAAAAAGATCAGCTTTGCCAGAGCCTATGTTGTGTTTTCTCTAAATCAGGGCAAATAACATTACTTCTCCAAATGTTGCTATTAGAATGAGATTTATATTTACCTAGAGAGGCTGCTCCGGAGAGAGATGCAGTGAAAAGTTGATGCTACAGACAGAATAATCTGCCCTGCTGAAATGTGATTTGCTGCAGAGGGCTGTTTGGGCTTTGGATAAATGAGGAAGATAAACACGATGACTGCTGGTGGTTTTCAGTAACCTGATTACTGCGTGGGAATAGATCTCTCTACCTCTTTCTGTGTCTCTCATCCTCTCAGCTTGTGAATGAGCCAAAACCCCAAATTTTCCAAACTAGAGGACTGAGCTGGTAAGGCCCTGACATATGCCCACATCCAGGTTGTCCCACGTGCCCATGGGCACGCATGCACGCACTTAACACACACAGCACATGTGCACAGGCATGCGCACACAGTGGCGTTTGGACCTCAGCTTGGGCAGCCTGGTGGGCAGAGGAGTAACACTTTTCCCGCCACGGTCATCTTTCCTCCAGCCAGAGATAGTGCACATTGGGCCCTAAAGGAACTACCAATATACTGGCAGGAAGCAGTTTGTCCCACAAGATAAAGCTGTGAAATTCAGACAAAGTAAAAGGAAATTCAGCTATAAACCCCTTAGGTGCTCGGAGTTTTACTACTTGTGGTTTTAGGCTATGGAATAAAAGTATTCCATGGGTGTAGCTGGCTTTGCATTACTCCTGTGTATTTTGCGGATCAGAGTCAGAGTTGGAAAGAGGAAACAGGAATTCTAGATTCAGGCTCTAGCCTCTGTTTGTTTAACATTTGTGAAGCTCTCACTTATGAAAAAGGCTGTCCTGGGTCTCCGAGGAGGAATCAAATATAGTCCTTGCTCAAGGAACATCAACGCATGACCCCAAGTAGACTGAACGTAATCCCAGTAGGTAAGTAAGAGGTACCAAGTGAGAGGCACAGAGGGAAGTTGCTGCGAGAGGCATCACTTCCGACTGTGGAATGAGGCGGGACTGGCACCTCGCCCTTGAGTCATGTCGTGGAGGAGATGTAAGATTTGGACAGAAGCTGGTGGAGGAGGGAGAGAGCATTTCTGGCAGAGAGAATAGCATAATTAAAGATGGAGAGAGAGGAAAGTGGGGGACGTGTTTGGCGATAACAAACAGGCTATTCTAGGGCATTGGGCGCATGTGTGGATGTAGAAGAAAGTGGGTGGAAAATAAAATATCTTTTCTGTGTTCTTTTTGCTCCCCGTCTTCAACCACTTCCTCTTCAGTGCAGTGTGATCATTCTCTAATCTGAAACCCATTTTCCAGGAAGCAGTCGCTCTCACCAGGTATCAGTAAGGGCTCTGTGCTCAGGACAGAGCATCAAAGTGGAAGGTTCTGGAGGACGTCTCGGGGAAGAAACACATCTTCTACCTGCCTCCCTGCTCCCTTTGCCCAAGTTATTTCTTCTGCCTGAATTCTTCCTCCTTTCCCATCACGATTTGTCTAAATACACACTCATCCTCCAAGATGCAACCCAAATGCACGTTTCACAGGAACTTCTTCCTTCCTGTCCCCAGCCAGAAGCAACTACTCTTTCTCTGGAACCCTGAAATCCTGTGTTCCTCTGGGACGTTATTGGAACTCTCCTGTCAACAGTGGAAAATCCCAGCTGATTAGTTGTACCCCAGCTCCCAATTCTGTGTGGTCTCTGCGTGTCTATTCCTGTACAAAGTTCTTATTATGGATCTGAAGTCAACTGCCAAACTGGGCTTAATCAGCATAAACTGTCTGAAACAGAGAAGATTAAAGGGTCAAATGTTGAATCAGCTTTGAAACTTTGAATCAGCTCATCAAAAAAGTGGCCAGCAGCGTGAGAGCAAGACGGCATTAGTCCAGCGCCTCTGCTCGGGGTCTGGGAAGGGGCCAGTCAGTTCTAAAGCCCAGCATCCTCCAGGGAGGCATTGAGAAAAGGATGCACCACCACCCGGAATACAAGACGTCCTCAGGTGTCCCTATCAGTGGACTAGAAGGCCCAGCATCTACGGCCCCAGCCTGGGTTCTTCCAACTGCCTCTAAACCAAATGAATCACCTTCTCTCTCCCCAAACCTGGCTTCCTCTCTTGCTTCCAACAGCAACCCATCCATATAGTTGTGCAGTTCAGAAAACCAGAAGGCATCCTCAGCCGCTTCTCTCTTTCATCCTCCTTTTCTAGTCTACCGTCGTCTTGTGATTTTATGTACATCATTTAACTCCATGCTTTCTTTCCACCTTTTTCTACAGTACTCAACCAAGCCATGATCACCCCTTCCTGGGTAATTACAGTAGCCCCTAACTCTTTACCCCGTGCTGTCTGGCCTCCCTCATGTCCATTCCCACACGTCAGCTAGTTTGATGTCAAATCTACAGCTGCTTCCCAGCCGGCCAGGGACTTCCACTGCTGTCAGCTGGGGCCCAGTCATGCAGCCTGGTAGGTCATGGCAAGGAATTTGAAACCATTTCACCTCTTCAGTCTCATCTTACCTGACTCTTGACTTGTCTGTCTGAACTTCAGATGTCATGGCCTCTCCCCACAGCATTTGCAGATTGCCTTTCTCTCTGCCTAACACGTGCATCCTCCTAGTTTTAGTTTTAGCTTTAGCTTTGCTTAGTTTTCATTGTAATTGTTATTTCCTCAGGGAGGTCTTCCTGTATCCAACAGACTGGACCATGTCCTTCTCTGATGGGCTCTGAAGTACCCCGTGCTTCTTGCTCAGCACTTTTTTAAAAAAATTAATTTAATTTAATTTATTTATTTTTGGCTGCGTTGGGTCTTTGTTACTGCACGTGGGCTTTCTCTAGTTGCGGTGAACGGGGGCTACTCTTTGTTGTGGTGTGCGGGCTTCTCATTGCAATGGCTTCTCTTGTTGCAAAGCACGGGCTCTAGGCATGCAGGCTTCAGTAGCTGTGGCTCGCGGGCTCTAGAGGGCAGGCTCAGTAGTTGTGGCGCACGGGCTTAATTGCTCCGCAGCAAGTGGGATCTTCCTGGACCAGGGCTCGAACCCCTGTCCCCTGCATTGGCAGGTGGATTCTTAACCCCTGCGCCACCAGGGAAGCCCTCGCTCAGCACTCTTAGCACTGTTTATAATTAGACATCAAGCAGTGACAAAACTATATCTTTCCTACTAAACAGAAGCTGCCTCAGGAATTGAAGGTACTGTGGCTGATTTCTCATTATTGTATTCTTGGGAGATGGCAGGGCTCTGAGCACCTAGAGGTGTTAATGCATATTTATTGTGAATGAATGAATTTGTTGATAAGTTAATAAGCAAATGAACCACATGGCTATAAGTAAGGAGCAGAAGCAGTAGTCCCTGGGAAAGCGTCTGTATAAGTCTAACAGTAAGGCTGGTCTCTGATTTGTTATCTTTTTTTCTAGAGCTCCCCTGGCCAGCAGAATGTCACTACTGCAAAGAATATGTACATGTCAAGCCCTGGACAAGGGACTGGCTCTAATTTGGGGGGTGTGGGGGTCATCTTTTGGGAACAAACCCCTCCCTGGATATTGGGACCTGCATTTTGTGTGTCCTGCCTCAGACTAACCTCTCTTCTGAGGAACCTTCCCATGTTTATATCAGTGAAGTCTAAGAGAGTTGTGGCCAACTTTCAGTATTACGAACTTTCTAGACTTTGCCTTAGAAAATGGCCTTCTAACTTGTCTTCTTGGCTTCAGTTTCTACAAATACCAACCACCCTGATATTAATGCCATTTGCATTCTCCTAAAGCAGAACCTTCCATCTGTCATTCTCTTGAACAAAACCCAACAGTGTCCCCTCTACCTATAGGGTGGAGCCCAAGGGGTATGACTGAGAACAATTTAATCTTCATCTAAAGCATCCTTTTCTTCAAACATAAAATGATCTTTAAGGTACTTCCCAGCCTCATAATGTTATAATTCTGACCCCTGAGTGTGGCACTTAGGACGCTTTCTGGCCTCATCCTACTTCCCCAATCCAGTTGTAGCCAACCCTGGATCCCAAAACACACCTACTGCTGGGGGTGGTGTGAGGGAGGGGGGGATGTCTCTTCTCCCTTCTGGCCCTGCAACTTCCCATGTTCATCTTTCCCTGGCAGAATTAGCAAGGCATAATTCAAATAAATCCTTGATGTGTACTTCTATTACATGATATCAGGCCTCTGCATTGGTTAGGAGAGGCTAAGTTATGCTGCAGTAACAAATGTACCTCAAGTTGTAGTGTCTTAACACACAGCAAAGGTTTATTTCTCCTCCATGGTACATATCCAGTGCAGTTCAGCAGGAGGCTCTTCTCCTCAAAGAAACCTAGGAACGTAGGCTGACAAAGGCTCCATAATCTAGAATGTTTCTGGGGAGAAAAAGAACGGGTAGAAAGTTGGCATGCTCTTCTTGTTTTGGTCCAGAAGTGATACTCATTACCTCCACTCACAATGTATTGTCCAAAACGAGTCACAGAGCTCTGCTTAAATGCAGAGGGGCAAGGAGATGTGGGTAGCATCTAGATATTCCCTGATCAGTAAACGCTTCTGCCAAGGCAAGTAAAACATTAGTGCATACTAAATTATCAGTAAAGGTCTGCTCGTCGTGGGGCGCAGTGCCAACTGATTTTCTTTCGATTCTGAGCACAAACAGTGTTTTATGCCTGGAGGTCTTATTAATTGACTGAAGGCCAGACTTTGGCCTTGCCTTGATACTAACTCTGTGTTATGTTTGTCTCACTTTCCTTACTAGAAGATAAATGCCTTTAAAGCAGGGGCCCTTTCCATTATTAATAAGTAACTTCCTCAAGCAGCAGGGTTAGAGGCAAGCCTCTGGGTATGAGTGGAGCTTTATCTCTGGCAAGCTGCATGATCTTGGGCTAATTATTTAACCTCTGAAGACAGAATAACCATCAATTTCAGAGCAAGGGTACAGAACCTCCTTTGTTTACATACCAGCTCTGTCACCCACTAGAGGTACAACTCCGAGAAACAATCTCTCAAAGCCTCCGTTTTCTCATCTGCACAATGGAGATAACAAAGTATCTACCTTACAGGGTTGTTGTAAAAACAATGTGTGCAGACTTCTTGCCTGGTGCCTGGCACGGGTTAAGCACTTAGTGTCAGCGCTTAGTGAACCCTGGTTTCTTCAACTATAAAACCAGCATAATGACTCCCTCCATGCTTATCCCATGGTATCCTTTGGGCACCAGATCAAAACGAGCAGAAGTTAAAAGCACATTGTAAAGTGCCCCATACTATTAGGTGTTTCTGCTGTTATTAGGCAATGCAGATATAAAAGAAACAAACCTCTAATGCAGGTTTGGGCACAGAATAGGTGACTAACAGATATTTAGTGAAATGAACTAAATATAATCAGTAAGAACAAGTGGCTTTTCTAATTGTTTGGCACCAGATATACCCCCATGAATATTCCTGTTTGCATTTCAGGTGGAAAGTTCTCAGCACACTTCCGGGCACACACAGGGGTGTCCCTCCTGGTGGCTCAGGGCGTTCTCCATGGCCTGGGAAACTTCAGCTCCCTCCCTCATATGCCCCATCCATCATGCTTCTTGGCCCCCAGCGCAGGTGGTAGTTGAACCAGTGGGCCTGCTGCTTGCTTGGTTGCATTCATATCATTGGAGAGAAACTAGAGAGAGCTAGTTTCACTTCGAAAGGGGAAGTGATCCAGTCTCTCTCTGGTCTTACTCATTTTTCACTTTAAGACAAGACAGAAGGAATCATATTTCTTTCTGAAGTCTTTATTTCCCTGTCAATAAAAATCTTGTTAGCTGCCTGGCTGGGCAGGGTTTAACACTGGCATGCTCATTTGGTCAATCCTGCTTCTGTTCCTTTATTAACCCTGGTTCGGTGTTGGACAGTTGAAGTGCTGGCTCCTTCAAGATCAGAGCTCTCAGGTGCAGTCACCGGCCCAGGACCAGTACGTTGGTTTGGAATCTTGTCTTCTCGCTAGTTTGATGAACAT
This sequence comes from Delphinus delphis, assembly GCF_949987515.2. NCBI lineage: Eukaryota > Metazoa > Chordata > Mammalia > Artiodactyla > Delphinidae > Delphinus > Delphinus delphis. The sequence continues at coordinate 18,481,781 of NC_082698.1, read as the reverse complement.
TCACCACTCATCCTACAAGGAACTGTGAGGGACGTAGAAAAGCATTAGAGGCGGCTGGGGATGGCATCATGGGGAGGGATGTGGGTAAGAGCGTGGTCGCTGGAGTCCGATTTCCTGGGTAGGAAGTGTGACTCCATCATCTGAGGACGTTTCTGTACCGATTTATGCTCAAGGGTCCCAGGTTGCTCATATTGTTGAAATAATGAATATAAAGTACTTGGCTTCGTGCCTGGAAGGAAGGAGGTAGGCAATACATTCTCACAGTGATCATGATTATTCAGTGTTAAACTGTGGATTGAAAAGCACCTGTTATGTGGCAGGAGCTGTTCTCAATGCTTGGAATGCATCAGGGAACAAAACAAAAATTGCTGTCCTCATAGAGCTTACATGATAAGGATGATGATAAAGATGATGATAAAGATAATGACGATACTGAAGATGGTTCCTGTCCTCCGGGAGCTTAAAATCTACTGGGGGAAATAAAATGAATCCCCGTGTAGCCATGGCCTTACCCTGTGACACTTGCAGCCCAGTGAATTTCTCTCGTACTGCACAGTAGGATCGTTGGGGGTCCACAGAACGCTCTATTCATCTCTGGGCCTCCACTGCCTAGTTTTCTGAGTGTATTAGTGAGTCTCTTGTATTAAATTTCCAACCTCAAGACAGGGTGTGGCCTGTCATGGGAGAGAAGGATGGCTCAGGGAGGCCCTGTTAAACCAGAGAAAATATGACAGGGTGATGGAGGACAGAGATCATTCATTTCTTCATCCATTCATTCAGAAATATTTCTCAAGCACCTAGGAGGTGGCAGGAACTGTGCCAAACACTGTGAGGGGCACAGAGATGAATGAGGCACGTTGCCGGGTCACACGTCACCAGAGCCAATGATACGCATGGGTGGCTATTTCCCTACGGTCATTGGGTCATTGTGAGGAATCTCATGCCTGCGTTTCCAGCCTTCATCCCCTCCCTCTGCAGTGGGAGGAGGGGAATGGCTGCAACTGAGGGAAGTGTGTTTGGGCAGCGAACCACCCACTGGAACACAGACCAAGGAAAACCAGAGGAAACTGTTCTGTCCTCCGCGGTCTGACTGGGAACAGCATTAGCAACGTCAGTGTCTCTAGAGAAGAAAATCAATTACGCGAATAACTGAACTGTAAGTCAGTGAGAAAGGTTCCACACCCGAGTCAATACCTTCTACAGCCGATGCTTTGAGAGTTCGTCATGACAAGAGAACGTTGATGTTGCAGCGATGTGAGGATTAGTTGGTCACCCTTAGATGCTGTATTTGTTTCACACCTGGTGTCACCTTGTCAAGGCCCTGCTGTTAAAGACAGGATGAGTTCTCTGGGATGGAGATGACCTCCTGAGTGATGGGCTGTGAAGAAGCAGGAGAAGGAGGAAGAAGAAGAAGAGATACTGACACTTTAATGGCGCTGTCTGTTCTGAGGGCTGTTACATGTGGTCCTCCAAACAACCAGTAGAGTGGACAGGAAACGTATGTATCTCTTAGTTTCAGTTTCCTCAGTTGTAAAATGGGACAAGAGACTTAGCCAAGATCTTAAAACTAGTAAGTGTCAGAGAGGAGTCTAAAACCCAGGACTCCAGGATCCAAGTTTAGTGCCTTTCCCGCCATACCAGCCAGCTCACTGCTTGTGACATAGACTTGAGTAAAGAAACTTCTGGATGAGTAGATGGTTTCTCTAGAACACTAGTTCCTTAACAATGTTAAAGGTATTACACACACACTCTCTCTCTCACACACACGCACACACACAGGCATTTCTGTCAAATAAGTCAGTGGTCACTAGAATGAGGAAAGGTAAATGGGCTTCATTGCTGCAGGACTTCTCAGTGCCTTGATAGGCTCACTTAACACGGGACTCCTCGAGACTATTCAAAACAGGGAGAAAGGATACAATTCCATTCCATTCCACGCTTTCTTCATGGATTACTTGTAAGGACTAGTTTTCTAAGAAACGTGCTTACAGAAACCCTGCTTTGATTTGTAATTTTCTTTTTCTTGAAAATTTTTTTGAAAAAATTTTTTAAATTAATTATTTTTGGCTGCGTTGGGTCTTGGTTGCTGTGCACGAGCTTTCTCTAGTTGGGGCGAGCAGGGGCTACTCTTCGTTGCAGTGTGCAGGCTTCTCATTGTGGTGGCTTCTCTTGTGGTGGAGCACGGGCTCTAGGCGCGTGGGCTTCAGTAGTTGTGGCATGCAGGCTCAGTAGCTGTGGCTCGCAGGCTCTAGAGCACAGGCTCAGTAGTCATGGTGCACGGGCTTAGTTGCTCCATGGCATGTGGGATTTTCCCGGAACAGGGCTTGAACCCTTGTCCCCTGCATTGGCAGGCGGATTCTTATCCACTGCGCCACCAGGGAAGTCCCTGTAATTTTCTTCTTTAGTTCCCTCGGAAAACCTCAGAGAGACACCTGTATGAACCAAGGGAGACTCAGGGGATGGTAGCCCAGTGATTAGCGGCAAATTTGTTTCTGGCCTGGGTGACCTTTACATCCAGCCCTCTGTTCTTACACAGGTCTGTACTTCAAAGGCCTCGTATCCCCAGGAGAGGGCTGACCTGGTGGTCAGGGGGCTCTGCCACCACCCCGAGGTGTGACCTTAGGCAAGTCAAGTTCCCACTTTGGGCCTCAGATTCCTGTCCTGTAAATAGTGCATGAGTCTCACCGGGACAGCTTGTTAAGATGCAGAATCTTGAGTCCCACCCCAGAGGTTGCCATTCAGTAGGTTTGGGGTGAGGCTTTGGAATCTGTATTTGTAATTGTCATGTCAGGCGATTTTGGTGTGAAACCTGTCTACACTAGGGCCCTGGAGAGATTTATTCAAACCAGTGAGGACCACAGAGAGACCTCTGAACATATGAAAGAGATGAGGAAATCAGCCTTACACATCAAGTGATGTCAGGTATACACATCCTGCTTACCGCCTACCTTTCTGAGAAGATGACCATACCCCATCTACATCTTCTCCTTACCTGGGATTTACTATTCTCTTTTTATTCATCTCTAGTTGGTCATTATTTACGAACAGCTCTCTTGGGGAGTGGGGAGGAATCCCTTTCTTTATCTACAATTCACTGCCTATTACAAGGTGTTAAAAAAAACCCATAAATTATATCACACTTTTAAGTGTATATGCTGGAAATACCACCATGGTGGTAAAAATCCATTTATAATCTGCTTAAAAGCTGTTTTGAAATGATGGGTTCTAGAAGAGAAGTTGGCCCTTTAGAAAAGTTTTTCTGCTATACTGAGAATTACATAATCCCAAGCTCTGTTTGGAGGCGACCTGCCAAGAGTTTGGGCTGCTAAAAGAACAATCATTTTCCAATTTCACTTCAAACCAGACATGGATAAGAAACTTTAAAATTAGGAAGGTTTTCAAGTGAACATAAATTACTTTGGTAATCAAATGTAAGTTATTAAAAAAAGGTTTAGAGAAAAGAAGTAGGATTGGGAGTCTGAGAGTACTGAAATCCTTCCCCCACTGGCAAACTGGCAGAGGAAGTTCTGATTATGAAAAAACTGTGGTGGCAGTTCCCACTCCTGACACCAAGATGGTTGTCCTTCCCAGTTTTCACTGCTGTCAGAGGGAGAGGCAGTAGAAACAAGCAGAAGGTATACAGATATACTTAGTGTCTTGGGCTTATTTTCTAGTTACTTGTGCTCATATCGTGTACAGGCTTTTTACCTTACTTTTCCATGTGACATTATAACACAACAGTTTACCCAAGTTGCTACAAATCATTATATAACATCATATATAAAATTTCATTGTTTTCCATCACACTAGTACACTCTAAATTCATTTAGTCATTACCCTTTTATTGGACATTTTGATTATTTCTATTTTTTTTCTCTTGTAGAAAAAGAAAAAAATTGCAATGAACTTTCAGTGCATAAAGAGTTTTGTGTATTTAGAATTATTCCCTTAGAAGAGATTCTAATATAGATTAAATTCTGGTACCACAACAGTGTAATTGTCCTCAATTTTTCTTTATTTTTTCAAAATGCTTGGAAGAGCTTTCGAAGACAAACTGGTCTGAAATTACCTCCTGGGAGGGGTCTGATTTCAAAATAAAGATTTATGAAAAGAAAAAAAATCTGTGCAAGTCTAGGTATAAAATCAGGATGCTACTAACTACTAATTGATCATATTTATGGTTTAATAAGAAAGCTATGAATGGAGTTCTGTGTGTTTAATTCTTTAAAGCTTCTTTTGCATATATATCATCTTTTCACTCATTTGAGTTGAAAGCATCACCTGAATGTTTAGCCACAAAGTCTAATTCAGGGTAGTAACAGTGATATATTTCAATATATTCATGTTAGACATGAAAATACTCTGAAAAATTTTCATGTTGCTGTCGTACCCATCAGGAGAGTTATTGGGCTGTTGTTTGACCATTGTTCAAAATGAAGAAGCAAAACACAGCTTGGAGGAGGGACTTGTTTTTTAGTTCACAAGGCTAAGTAGAGGTAACACTGATGCCTGGGGCTGTGTTTCCTGATTCCCAGACCTGTGGTTAATGGGAATACTTTTATCACACTAATGTAAATCAGTCTTCATCCCTCCATGTATCTCTATGTGCAGTAAATGGCGTAATGATTGTACCTAGGAGGGGGTCAATACCTAGATGCTGGAAATAAAAGGATTAAAAAAATGATTCTCTGTTCTCAAGAAACTACCATGATAATGGGAGAATATAAATGCCAATAGATTACCTACAATTTGAGTATGTGTAACTCTGTTACGCAGTTAAATATTGAGGGCACACAAAAGGGACGTAACTAACAAGCAGAGAAGTTGGGGAAGGCTTCTCCAAAGCAAGGACATCTGAAATCATCCTTAAAGGAAAAATATGTTTACAAGTCAGGGATTAGGTGTGTGTATTGGGGAAGGACATTCAAAGCGGAGGGCACAGGAGGAGCCTAAGCAGAGAAGTGGTAAGGGTCATAGACTCTTCTAGGAATGGTGATATCAATTCAGTGCCATTGGGTCTGAAGGCTTGGAGGGTGGATGAATGGGCCACAAGGCAGGAGGCCCTGGGCAGTAGAAGATGTGCAGCTCATTGTAAGAAGCTTGGACTGAGAGCACCGGGCACTGGGCAAAGGGAGTCAAGAGTGTCTTGCAGGTTACGTTGTGTGTGTGTGTGTGTGTGTGTGTGAGAGAGAGAGAGAGACAGAGACAGAGACAGAGACAGAGAGGGACAGAGAGACAGACAGACAGAGATAGAAAGAGAGAGAGAGGGGCTTCCCTGGTGGTCTAGTGGTTAAGACTCCGACACATGCAGATGGGAGATCATTTACGAGGCCTTTGCAAGGAGGCAGGTGAAGGTTGAGGATCCAGCTAAGGCAGTGATAGCCAGGCTGGAGAGAAGAGGCCACATGTAAGAGATGCTGACAGAATCGAGCTTTAATTAAATGTGGGGCCTAAAAAAGAATCAGCTACTTAGGATAATTTTAAGACTTCCAGTTAGGGAAAGTGGGGGAAGAGTAGAGCTGGAAGATGCAAGAAAGAGAATCAGTTGGAGGGAAGAAGGATAAGAAAGTGAGTTACGTTTGGGATGTTTGGAGGGGATCCAGGTAAAGGCGCGGCAGTCGGAGATGTGAGCGGGGCAGTTAGAGCAGGGGACAGAGATTTGGAAGTTGGAGCAAATGTAGTTTGGTGTAGTTGAGGAAGGAGTGGGTGGGGTCATCCAGAGAGGACAGGCAGAGGGAATAAGAAAACAGGAAGGAACCACACCTGGGAAATGCTGACCTTTACTAAAAGGGTCCAGCAATAGAGCCTGAGAAGGAAGGGGAGAAGAGGCAAGAAAAATAGCGATTTGGAAACAAAGGGAGAAAAACCTGTTGTTTCTCTGCCTGAAAATTTCCTACTAGAAAGAGGGTCAGTATAACCCAGTTAGGACTCTTTTTGCAGCAAGTGCTAAACTGGACAGGACACAGGGCCCACAGCCTGCCCTGGGGAACGCAGGATGCATGGTCGCCTTACCTTGGCAAGAGCCGACTGAGGTAGCCGGTGTTGCCCTGGGGAAAGCGTCTCAGGGAGCTGCTGCAGAACTTAATTGTCCTCATTTTCTAAAGCAGTTGGGGGAACAGATTAAAGAAGGAAAGAAAATAACCGCACACGGTCACTGGCTCCCTGATTGGTGCTCCATTTACTTCGTCTCCTTTAATGATTTCACCACCCCTACAAGGGAAATGGAGGTGGTATCTGCTTGGGGAACCTCTTCTTCATCCTTATGTTTCAGGTTCCATCACAGACCTTTCCAGTCTCTCTTTCACACTCCCATCCCCAAGAAGCTGCTTCCTTTTTCCAATTGGTTGGGTGCTAAGGGTCTGCACACCCATTGGCCCATCATTCTTTTCCCAGGTGGTTTAAGACCATAGAGTCCCTGTTTCCTCTTCTTGTTCTGGAAGTGATCTGATCCTCTGTCTGATCCCCACTATTCTCTTCTTTGTTGCCAAGAGTAACCCTTGGGGAAGGTAGATGGTTATGACTATGTATTTTGCCTGAATTTGGTTCAGTTTTTGGAATAGGGAAAAATATTAGAAATATTAAGAATTACTGGCTGTGGATTCAGGCTGCACTCCCAAATCCAGTTATTAAGGTGGTGTTGACAACCGCCCCCCCCCCCCGCAATTTGACTCATGGCTACTTTTTATTTTATTCAGATTCTTATCTGGAGGAGGAGAAAAGCGTTATTTATTGACCTGTTCAAATCCCAACATATGCTCATTTTACATATGAGGAAGTGGAACTCACTCACTTTATAAATGTCAGAGCAGGAGTTAAAGCAGAGTCTAAACCCAGAGAGTCAACCCAAACTCCTCGTCCTATTTCTGTTTCTCCGTGCTGCCTCTTCAGGTTGACATTATGCTGACAAAAAGAAAGAAAAGTCTCACAGTCAAATTATGTGATCCCAGTTACAATGATTCACTTAAGCCAGCTTTTGATGTCCTGCCTGCTCCCAGGCTATCGGTTCAGGAAGTGCTCTCTGGTCTGTTCCCACGAGGTGTATTCTGAGATGGCCTTCTCATCGGCTGTGCTGGGAAAGAACTATTGACACGGCAGACACTCTTCCTTTCCCTGAAGATTCCACTTCTTTGGATGATGCCAGCATTCCTAATGGGGAACAGGAAGAGGGTCCAGTTTCTCTGCAGGACCATTCAAGCATTTTCCCAGGGCAGGATGATCCTTGGGAAAGTTACAGGAATTTCCCTGCAGGCTCTATCGTGCTCTAGGCTGCAGAGAATTCTTGCCTGTTTTTCTCTCACCCTAACCGTCACCTCAGCAGCCCCTCCCTGCCCCCTAGCCAAGCAAGGGCACGCATGTGAGAATGCCTTGCACTTAATCCCAAAGTAACACTGTATTACTTCATTGGTCCTAACAATCGCTCTGCGGGTTCATTTTCCCAAGTGAGGAAACTGAGTCATGGAGAAGTGATGAGCAGTGTCCCAGACATAGATGGGGACTAAGCTAGTGTAAAACATGGGTCTAGGTCTCTCTTCTTCTGGAGCTCTTTACCCTATAAGAGTGAGTATGTGTATTTAAAAAATTATATCTCAACATATAAAAAAGGAAAAAGAAGTGACTTGGAAAGAGTAGAAACTGGGAGATCCTCGTACTCGGCCTCCCCTCTCCTTCCTGTGGGCTCCTCCAAACCCCTTCTACAGCGTGCCCTGGCGCAGATTAGATTCTGAGTTATGTATTTTCTGACCTTAAAGTCTGGATGTTTGGACCAAGAAACAAAAAGTCTTAAGACTGAGACTTGTGGTAGGCTGGAAATGTCTTTAAACCAGGGTCACCAATTTTAGGTTCAAAACACTATCTTCTGGCCTTAATTGAGGCAAAGTGGTGTAGTGTGAAAAGTATGGGATTTGGAATTAAAAGACCCAAGTACAAATCACGGCTCTGCCACTTACTTACCATGTGGCTTTTAAAAACATTTTTTTTATTGAAGTGTAGTTGACTTACAATGTTGTATAATTTCTGCTGTACAGCAAAGTGATTCAGTTATACATATATATTCTTTTTTTAATATTCTTTTCCATTACGGTTTATCATAGGATATTGAATATGGTTCTCTGTGCTATACGGTAGGACCTTGTTGTTTATCCATTCTGTCTATATATAATAGTTTACTTCTGCTAACCCCAACCTCTCCATCCCTCCCTCAGCCCCCTCCCCCTTGGCAACCACAAGTCTGTTCTCTATGTCTGTGAGTCCGTTTGCTGTGTGGCTTTGATGGATCACGTAATCTCTGAGTCTCAGCATTCTCACTGGTGAAATGGGCTTACGTCCCCTTAGCCTCACAGAGCCATGGTGAAGAGCCTATGAAAGGACACATGTGAAAGCTTTTTTAAATGTTATTTATTTACATGTGTGTGTTATTTGCTATTGTTATGGCCACTTCTGTCCTTTGAAGTGGCTGAGTTGCAGATATTTGCAGGTGCCACCTTTCATTAAGTAGAAGCTAGCAACATTAAGTTGCCATTCTAGTTTACATTTTCCAAAGAAACCTTGGAAAATAGTTAACAGCAACCACAAGCAGGTGGAGGAGGTTAATGGGTATAAAGAAGCTGTCACTGACCAAAGAAAAGAATCTGTTGGGTTTCCATGGTTACTGCCTTTTGGATATTCAGAAATCAGAAGTGCTCTCAACATCTTTGAGGCAGCAGTGAGGTTCACAGCTGAAATGAAGTGGCAAAACCCACCAAGTATAGACTTTTTTTTTTTTTTTTGGCTGCGTTGGGTCTTCGTTGCTGCGCGCGGGCTTTCTCTAGTTGCGGCGAGCGGAGGCTACTCTTCTACTCAGCTACTCTGAGCGGGCTTCTCACTGCGGTGGCTTCTCTTGTTGCGGAGCATGGGCCCTGGGGACGCAGGCTCAGTAGTAGTGGCACACACGGTCTTAGTTGCACCGCGGCATTCCAGGACCAGGGATAGAACCCGTGTCCCCTGCATTGGCAGGCAGATTCTTAACCACTGCACCACCAGGGAAGTCCCCAGACATTTAAAAATATCCAAATTCACCCTGTGAGTTGTCATCTGTAAAAGATACATGCTTTGAGAGCTGCGAGACACGTTGAATTTGGGACTGAAATGACACACATCTGGTAGCTTGTTGATGGGACAATATTGAGCTGGGCTTGGCCACTGCAGACTCAATCAGTGGGTCGCAAAAGCCTTCTGGGCACAGGTGCTACCTTCCCACTTAGATCATGGTGAGGGCTCTAAGGCTGGAGATGTGGTTGGAGATTTGGGTAAGGAGTAAGGCACGGTGGGTGAGCTGCTGAACAGATATGAGCTTGGGAAGCTCCTACCCATTCTGACACATTTTTTTACTTTGCTAAAGCTTTAAAAAATAATCGAAAGTCAACAACCTCCAGCCAATATGACGTCACAGTTGTACATCTTGATAAGAAAATTTGAATATACATAAGCCAAAAACTAGTGAATAACTCTGCACACTCTCTGCACTGCTTTGAGAATTAGATCAGTGTCACATCAAAAAAAATTTTTATTTTAAAATAATAAAATTTAAATAATAAAAATTTAAAATATAATAAAATAAGACATTTTATTTATTTATATTTTTGGTATGCGGGCCTCTCACTGTCGTGACCTCTTCCGTTGCGGAGCACAGGCTCCGGACACACAGGCTCAGCGGCCATGGCTCACGGGCCCAGCCGCTCCATGGCATGTGGGATCTTCCGGGACCGGGGCACGAACCCGTGTCCCCTGCATCGGCAGGCGGACTCTCAACCACTGCGCCACCAGGGAAGCCCTAAAATAAGACATTTTAAAATAAAAGAAATCATGGATGAAATCCTTCTGTTCCTCCCATGCAGCTGGAGTATAGGAGAAAGGTACTGACCTGGAATTTTATATGGGATGATCAATGTAACTTTTTAATTTTATTTCTCATGGCTGTATTTTTCTTGGCTCACTTCCATTTTGCAAACGCTTGAAGTACAGTACATTTGATGTGGAGGTAATAGGTGAGGATTCAGTTAGATTTAAAATCTACATCGCAGATTCCTTGGCATCTTGGCACTTGTTCAAATGAAAATGTGTGGCAAAATGTGTTTTTCAAAGTGAGCTTTTGAAGGAACAGAGACCTGAAATGTCATGCATCTGTGGAGAACAAATGGTTTAACAACTTTGCAAATTAATAAAATAAATTTGTTTCTTGATTATTAGGGGTTCCTCATTAGGATGGTTAAAAAAAGAAAAGGGGAAAGAAAAAACGAAATCTCAAACCATCTACAGATGCAGGCAGACACGTCCACTTGGGACTCTCTGAAGCTATTTTAATATCTTACTATTCAAAGCGTGATAGGAGGACCAGCTGCAAAGAATCACCCAGAATTTTGTTAGAAATGCTGGATCTTAGGTCCCACCTCAGACCTTCTGGACCAGAAGCTTCATTTAGTAAGATACCTAGGTGGCTTCTATGAACATTACGGTTCCCTTGGCTTTGGTACTTTCAGTTCTCAGGGCTGAACTTTGGGAGCAATCCTAAACTAGATGCCGGACTAGACCTCTTGAGTCCTAAGGAGCCAGACCACTGATGTTCGGAATGATGGTTTAGTTCCCAAACACACAGGAGACATAGTTCTGTGAGTGACCAACTGTTCTTTTGTATAAGCGACTGCCTCTGGCGCAGGGCTGTGGGTGAATCAGAGCATGTGATTTATTGGACATATATTTAGAAAGAAAACGATTGCCCAAAGAAGGAGGGCGTGGGACTTCCCTGGTGGCACAGTGGTTAGGTAGCTGCCTGCCAATGCAGGGGACACGGGTTGGATCCCTGGTCTGGGAAGATCCCACATGCCATGGAGCAACTAAGCCCATGCGCCACAACTACTGAGCCTCTGCTCTAGAGCCTGTGAGCCACAACTACTGAGCCCACGTGCCATGACTGCTGAAGTCCACGTGCCTAGAGCCTGTGCTCCACAACAAGAAAAGCCACTGCAATGAGAAGCCCACACACCGCAAGGAAGAGTCACCCCTGCTCGCTGTAACTAGAGAAGCCCGCACGCAGCAACAAAGACCCAAATGCATCCTAAATAAATAAATAAATAAAACAACCTTTCTTTGGCTTAAAAAAAAAAAAGAAAGAAGAAACAATATCACTCATATCTGTTTTTCATTATAAAATAATATTGCTGGTTTGCAGGCTTTCTAGACTCCTTAGGGTATTCTATTGCCAATCTGAGGGGTTTTTTTCTTTTTACATATTTAGAAGCTATGTAATAGAAATGTCGCTGCATGGGAACAAAAATATTTTTCTCACAAAATGTTCCCATTCAATCAGTTGCCACATATTTTTGTTCCATGCGGCCCTTCATAAACTAACAGTATCTGTAGGCAATGCAATTGACATAGCATCAGAGGAGTAGGTTTATATGTTTAAAGTGGGTATATGATTTCATGTCCAGGGATTTATTTTTAGACAAAAGATCACTGATTTAAAAAAAAATTTTTTTAACATCTTTATTGGAGTATAATTGCTTTACAATGGTGTATTAGTTTCTGGTATATAACAAAGTGAATCAGCTATATGTATACATATAACCTCATGTCTCCTCCCTTGTGCGTCTCCCTCCCACCTTTCCTATCCCACCCCTTTAGGTGGTCCCAAAGCACCGACCTGATGTCCCCATATGATGCAGCTGCTTCTACTAGCTATCTATTTTACATTTGGTAGTGTATATATGTCAATGCTACTCTCTCACTTCGTCCCAGCTTACCCTCCTGCCTCCCTGTGTCCGAAAGTCCATTCTCTACATCTGCATCTGTATTCCTGTCATGCCCCTAGGTTCATTGGAACCTTTTTTTTTTTTTTTTTTTTAGATTCCATAGATATGTGTTACCATACGGTATTTGTTTTTCTCTTTCTGACGTACTTCTCTCTGTATGACAGACTCTAGGTCCATCCATCTCACTATAAATAACTCAGTTTTGTTTCTTTTTATGGCTGAGTAATATTCCATTGTATATATGTGCCACATCTTCTTTATCCATTCATCTGTTGATGGACACATAGGTTGCTTCCATGTCCTGGCTATTGTAAATACTGCTGCAATGAACATTGGGGTGCATGTGTCTTTTTGAATTATGGTTTTCTCAGGGTATATGCCCAGTAGTGGGATTGCTGGGTCGTATGGTAGTTATATTTTTAGTTTTTTAAGGAACCTCCAGACTGTTTTTCCATAGTGGCTATATCAGTTTACATTCCCACCAACAGTGCAAGAGGGTTCCCTATTTCCCACACCCTCTCCAGCATTTATTGTTTATAGATTTTTTGATGATGGCCATTCTGACTGGTGTGAGGTGATACCTCATTGTAGTTTTGATTTGCATTTCTCTAATGATTAGTGATGTTGAGCATCTTTTCATGTGTTTGTTGGCAATCTGTATATCTTCTTTGAAGACATGTCTATTTAGATCTTTCGCCCATTTTTGGATTGGGTTGTTTTATTGTTTGATATTCAGCTGCATGAGCTGCTTGTATAGTTTGGAGATTAATCCTTTGTCAGTTACTTAGTTTGCAAATATTTTCTCCCATTCTGAGGGCTGTCTTTTCGTCTTCTCCTTTGCTGTGCAAAAGCTTTTAAGATTCATTAGGTCCCATTTGTTTACTTTTGTTTTTATTTCCATCTCTCCACGTGGTGGGTCAAAAAGAATCTTGCTGTGATTTATGTCAAAGAGTGTTCTTCCTATGTTTTCCTCTGAGTTTTATAGTGTCTGGCCTTACATTTAGGTCTTTAATCCATTTTGAGTTTATTTTTGTGTATGGTGTTAGGGAGTGTTCTAATTTCATTCTTTTACATGTAGCTGTCCAGTTTTCCCAGCACCACTTATTGAAGAGACTGTCTTTTCTCCATTGTATATTCTTGCCTCCTTTATCAAAGATATGGTGACCATATGTGCATGGGTTTATCTCTGGGCTTTCTATCCTGTTCCATTGATCTATATTTCTGGTTTTGTGCCAGTACCATACTGTCTTGATTACTGTAGCTTTGTAGTATAGTCTGAAGTCAGGGAGCCTGATTCCTCCAGCTCTGTTTTTCTTTCTCAAGATTGCTTTGGTTATTCGGGGTCTTTTGTGTTTCCATATAAATTGTGCAATTTTTTGTTCTAGTTCTGTGAAAAATGCCATTGGTAATTTGATAGGATTGCATTGAATCTGTAGATTGCTTTATAGTCATTTTCACAATATTGATTCTTCCAATCCAAGAGCATGGTATATCTCTCCATCAGTTTGTATCATCTTTAATTTCTTTCACCAGTATCTTATACTTTTCTGCATACAGGTCTTTGTCTCCTTAGGTAGGTTTATTCCTAGGTATTTTATTCTTTTTGTTGCAATGGTAAATGGGAGCGTTTCCTTAATTTCTCGTTCAGATTTTTCATCATTAGTGTATAGGAATGCAAGAGATTTCTGTACATTAATTTTGTATCCTGCTACTTTACCAAATTCATTGATTAGCTCTAGTAGTTTTCTGGTAGCATCCTTAGGATTCTCTATGTATAGTATCCTATGTACATAGTATCATCATTTGCAAACAGTGACAGGTTTACTTCTTCTTTTCCGATTTGAATTCCTTTTATCTCTTTTTCTTCTCTGATTGCTGTGGCTAAAACTTCCAAAACTATGTTGAATAATAGTAGTGAGAGTGGGCAACCTTGTCTTGTTCCTGATCTTAGAGGAAATGGTTTCAGTTTTTCACCATTGAGAACAATGTTGGCTTGTCATATATGGCCTTTATTATGTTGAGGTAAGTTCCCTCTATGCCTACTTTCTGCAGGGTTTTTATCATAAATGGGTGTGGAATTCTGTCAAAAGCTTTTTCTGCATCTATTGAGATTATCATACGGTTTTTCTCCTTCAATTTGTTAATATGGTGTATCACATTGATTGATTTGCATATACTGAAAAATCCTTGCATTCCTGGGATAAACCCCACTTGATCATGGTGTATGATCCTTTTAATGTGCTGTTGGATTCTGTTTGCTAGTATTTTGTTGAGGATTTTTGCATCTATGTTCATCAGTGATATTGGTCTGTAGCTTTCTCTCTTTGTGACATCTTTGTCTGGTTTGGGGATCTGGGTGATGGTGGCCTTGTGTAATGACTTTGGGGGTGTTCCTCCCTCTGTTGTATTTTGGAAGAGTTTGAGAAGGATAGGTGTTAGCTCGTCTCTAAATGTTTGATAGAATTCACCTGTGAAGCCATCTGGTCCTGGGCTTTTGCTTGTTGGAAGATTTTTAATCGCAGTTTCAATTTCAGTGCTTGTGTTTGGTCTGTTTATATTTTCGGTTTCTTCCTGGTTCAGTTTTGGAAGGTTGTGCTTTTCTAAGAATTTGTCCATTTCTTCCAGGTTGTCCATTTTATTGGCATATAATTGTTGTCGTAATCTCTCATGGTCCTTTGTATTTCTGCAGTATCAGTTGTTACTTCCCCTTTTTCATTTCTAATTCTATTGATTTGAGTCTTCTCCCTTTTTTTCTTGATGAGTCTTTGTAATGGTTTATCAATTTTGTTTATCTTCTCAGAGAACCAGCTTTTAGTTTTATTGATCTTTGCTATTATTTCCTTCATTTCTTTTTCTTTTATTTCTGATCTGATCTTTATGATTTCTTTCCTTCTGCCAGCTTTGGGGTTTTTTGTTTTTCTTTCTCTAATTGCTTTAGGTGTAAGGTTACGTTGTTTATTTGAGATGTTTGTTGTTTATTGAGACAGGCTTGTATTGCTATAAACTTCCCTCTTAGACCTGCTTTTGCTACATCCCATAGGTTTTGGTTCATCATGTTTTCATTGTCATTCGTTTCTAGGCATTTTTTGTTTTCCTCTTGGATTTTTTTCAGTGATCTCTTGGTTATTTAGTAGTGTACTCTTTAGCCTTCATGTGTTTGTATTTTTATAGATCTTTTCCTGTAATTGATATCTAGTTTCATAGCATTGTGGTCAGAAAAGATACTTCATGTAATTTTAATTTTCTTAAATTTACCAAGGCTTGATTTTTGACCCAAGATATGATCTTTCCTGGAGAATGTTCCATGAGTACTTGGGAAGAAAGTGTATTCTGTTGTTTTTGGATTGAATGTCCCCTAAATATCAATTAAGTCCATCTTGTTTAATGTATCATTTAAAGCTTATGTTTCCTTATTTATTTTCATTTTGGATGATCTGTCCATTGGTGAAAGTGGGGAGTTAAAGTCCCCTACTATGATTGTGTTAGTATCGATTTCCCCTTTTATGGTTCTTAGCATTTACCTTATGTATTGAGGTGTCCCTATGTTGGGTGCATAAATATTTACAACTGTTATATCTTCTTCTTGGATTGATCCCTTGATCATTATGTAGTGTCCTTCTTTGTCTCTTGTAATAGTCTTTATTTTAAAGTCTATTTTGTCTGATATGAGAATTGCTACTCCAGCTTTCTTTTGATTTCCTTTTGCATGGAATATCCTTTTTCATCCCCTCACTTTCAGTCTGTATGTGTCCCTGAGTCTGAGGTGGGTCTCTTGTAGACAGCATATGTATGGGTCTTGTTTTTGTATCCATTCAGCCAGTCTATGTCTTTTGGTTGGAGCATTTAATCCATTTACATTTAAGGTAATTATTGATAGGTATGTTCCTATTACCATTTTCTTAATTATTTTGGGTTTGTTATTGTAGGTCTTTTCCTTCTCTTGTGTTTCCTGCCTAGAGACGTTCCTTTAGCATTTGTTGTAAAGCAGGTTTGGTGGTGCTGAATTCTCGTAACTTTTGCTTGTCTGTAAAGGTTTTAATTTCTCCATCGAATCTGAATGAGAAACTTGTTGGGTAGAGTAATCTTGGCTGTAGGTTTTTCTGTTTCATCACTTTAAATATGTCCTGCCACTCCCTTGTGGCTTGCAGAGTTTCTGCTGAAAGATTAACCTTATGGGGATTCCCGTGTATGTTATTTGTTGATTTTCCCTTGCTGCTTTTAATATTTTTTCTTTGTATTTAATTTTTGATAGTTTGATTAATATGTGTCTTGGCATGTTTCTCCTTGTATTTATCCTGTATGGGACTCTCTGTGCTTCCTGGGTTTGATTGACTATTTCCTTTCCCCTGTTAGGGAAGTTTTCAACTATAATCTCTTCAAATATTTTCTCAGACCCTTTCTTTTTCTTCTTCTTCTGGGACCCCTATGATTCTAATGTTGGTGCGTTTAACGTTGTCCCAGAGGTGTCTGAGACTTCCTCAATTCTTTTCATTCTTTTTTCTTTATTCTGTCTTGCAGTAGTTATTTCCACTATTTTATCTTCCAGGTCAGTTATCTGTTCTTCTGCCTCAGTTATTCTGCTTCTGACTCCTTCTAGAGAATTTTTAATTTCATTTTTTTGTGTTGTTTATCATTGTTTTTTTTTTTTTCTTTAGTTCTTCTAGGTCCTTGTTAAATGTTTCTTGTATTTTCTCCATTCTATTTCCAAGATCTGGATCATCTTTACTCTCATTACTCTGAATTCTTTTTCATGTAGACTGCCTGTTTCCTCTTCATTTGTTTGGTCTGGTGGGTTTTTACCTTGCTCCTTCATCTGCTGCATATTTCTCTGTCTTCTCATTTTGCTTAACTTACTGTGTTTGGGGTCTCCTTTTTGCAGGTTGCAGGTTTGTAATTCTCGTTGTTTTTGGTGTCTGCTCCCAGTGGGTAAGGTTGGTTCAGTGGCTTGTGTAGGGTTCCTGGTGGAGGGGACTTGTATCTGTGTTCTGGTGGGTGGGGCTGGATCTTGTCTTTCTGGTGGGTAGGGCTGCATCCAGTGGTGTGTTTTGGGATGTCTGTGAAATTATTATGATTTTAGGCAGCCTCTCTGCTAATGGGTGAGGTTCTGTTCCTGTCTTGCTAGTTGTTTGGCATGGGGTGTCCAGCACTGGAGCTTGCTGGCTGTTGGGTGGAGCTGGGTCTTAGCATTGAGACGGAGATCTCTGGAAGAGCTCTCGCTGATTGATATTACATGGGGCTGGGAGGTGTCTGGTGTTCCAGTGTCCTGAACTCGGTTCTCCTACCTCAGAAACTCAGGCCTCACACCAGCCCAGAGCACCAAGACCGTGTAAGCCACACAGCTCAGAAGAAAAGGGAGAGAAAAAGAAAGAAAAGAAATGGATAAATAAAAATAAAAAAATAATAATTAAAATTAAAAAATTAATAAAAAGAAGAAGAGAGCAACCAAACCAATAAAGAAATCCACCAATGATAACAAGTGCTAAAAACTATACTAAGATAAACATAAAAATCAGAAGGAAGTCAGTTGCAGACAGCAAACCCCAAGTCTACAGTTGCTCCCAAAGTCCACCACCACAATTTTGGGTGGATTCGTTGTCTATTCAGGTATTCCACAGATGCAGGGTACCTCAAGTTGACTGTGGGGATTTAATTCACCACTCCTGAGGCTGCTGGGAGAAATTTCCCTTTCTCTTCTTTGTTCGCACAGCTCCCGGGGTTCAGCTTTGGTTTTGGCCCCGCAGCTGGGTGTAGGTCTCTGTCAGGCTTCTGTTCCCACCCAGACAGGATAGGTTAAAGGAGCGGCTGATTAGAGGACTCTGGCTCACTCAGGCTGGGGGGAGGGAGGGGTATGGTATGCGTGGTGAGCCTGCGCAGAGGCCAGTGTGACATTGCAACCGCCTGAGGCGTACCGTGTGTTCTCCCGGGGAAGTTGTCCCTGGATCCTGGGACCCTGGCAGTGACGGGCTGCACAGGCTCCCAGGAGGGGAGGTGTGGATAGTGACCTGTGCTCGCACACAGGCTTCTTGGTGGCTGCAGCAGCAGCGTTAGCATTTCATGCCCGTTTCTGCTGTCTGAGCTGATAGCCGTGGCTTGTGCCAGTCTCTAGAGCTTGTATAGGCGGTGCTCTGCCTCCTCTGGGCAGACAGGGAAGGAATCCCCTCTCCTCAGCACCCTGAAACAATGGTCTCTTGCTTCTTAGGCAGGTCCAGACTTTTTCCCGGACTCCCTCCCAGCTAGCTGGGGCGCCCTAGCCCCATTGTTCACGCAGCCATCCCCAGTCGTCTCCCTGGGATCTGACCTCCAAAGCTGGAGCCTCAGCTCCCAGCCCCCACCCACCCCGGTGGGTGAGCAGACAAGCGTCTCAGGCTGGCGAGTGGTGGTCAGCACCGATCCTCTGTGCGGGAATCTCTCCGCTTTGCCCTCCGCACCCCTGTTGCTGTGCTCTCCTCCGTGGCTCTGAAGCTCCCCCACCTCCGCCACCCGCAGTCTCCGCCCATGAAGGGGCTTCCTAGTGTGTGGAAACTTTTCCTCCTTCACAGCTCCCTCCTACTGGTGCAGGTTCCGTCCCCATTCTTTGTCTCTCTTTTTTCTTTTGGCCCACCCAGGTAAGTGGGGATTTTCTTGCCTTTTGGGAAGTCTGAGGTCTTCTGCCAGCATTCAGTAGGTGTTCTGTAGGAGTTGTTCCACATGTAGATGTATTTTTGATGTATTTGTGGGGCAGAAGGTCTTACTCCTCCACCATCTTGGAAGTCCCCCAATCATTGATGTTTAATTTTTAAAAAACATACAGTGTTAAAGAGGAGTTCAAACTAAATTCCCCAAAAAAGCCTGCAGAGGAAGTAAATTTATTCATTCACTTTATTGACTCATCAAATTTACTGATTTTTTACTGGGGATACAAAGATGAATAAAACACTGTCCATGGCACTGAAGAACTCACCCTCTAGTGGCAGAGAAAGAAAGAAGACACCACAGGGTGATGAGAGCTTTCAGAGAGTACACGTGGGTGCTCTGGGAGCACACAGTAAGGGTTCTTAGTGAAACTGATGGGTGGGGCAGGAGCTGAGGGAAGTCTTTCCCGGAAAAGGTGACCTCTAGGTGGAAGCCACAAAGCTACTCCCTCAATTCCTTCAAGTCTTTTCTCTGTATCAGTGAAGTCATCTGACCATCTGTATCAAGAGCAATAGTCACTCCAAACACTGTCTTCCTCCCCACGCTTTTACCCTGCTTTGTATCCGCCGTGGCACTTATTACCACCCATAGTAGCCAGCCTCCAAGACAGACCGAAGATCCCTCTATCCTGGTATCCGTGCCCCCAGGTAGTCCCCTCCTGTATTTGATCATGGTTAAGAACCATATGGCAGAGGAAAAGGTATGCCGCTTCCAAGGTTAGGTTATGAAGGATACCATGGCTTCCATCTTGACCACTCTTTCTCCTGGGTCACTCACTCCAGGGGAAGCCAAGTGCCAGGTTGTGAATAGATCTCCAGGGAGGTCCACATGGTGAGGAACAGAGCCTCATGATGATGCCACATGAGTGAACTTGGAAGCAGATCCCCCAAAGCCAGACACATCTTCAGATCAACCCTCATGACAACTTGACTACAACCTCATGAGAGACCTTAAGCCAAATCACCCAATAGTCTCCTGACTCTCAGAAGCTACGAGATAATATATCTTTGTTGTTTTAGGGTTCTAAATTTGAGGGAATTTGTTACACAGGAATATCTAACTAATATGCCATTATAAGTTTACTTATAGTACATTATAAGTTTACTTATTATTGTCTCTCTTCCTCTGTAGGCTGTGACCTATGTGAGGAGAATCACTTTGCTTTGTTCACTGCTATGCCTCTAGTGCATGGAACCCAACCTAGATCACAGTAGGTGCAGAGTACACGTTTGTTAAATGAATGACTGAAACCTGCTGATGCTCATTCTAGTGATTTGAATGAGGATTCATCATGTTTCTATGCATACGGGAGGTGCTCAGGATGGGAAGAACTAGCTTTATTTCTCTTCTGATCTAACTGGTTGGGTGTTCTGTAAGTGAGGAACCCCACAACTAATAGAAAGAACCCAATCAAGCTCTCCAGAGAGCAAAAGCAGAGGCATGATTTCAGCTTTCATGTTTCACATGTTTTTATTCAGTGACAATGCACAGGATAACTGACTTTTCCTATTTGGGTTCTCTTCAAAGCCAGTGACAGCAAACCACTGTTGGGACTGGCCATCAACGCAAAGTGGTAATGGAGCACCAGAGCTGGCTGCTTCCAGGGAAATATGGTCCCTGAATTATGAACCAAAACAGACTCCATGGAAACCAGAATCCAATCCCTCTCCTCTAACTGCCCAGCCTTGGGTCCGGTAGAGCTAGCGAGGGCCAGAGTTCCTCAAAGCTGGGGGAATGCATGGGCCAAATCTAAGCCATAACTGTGGGAACCCAAAGGCCAAGAGTCCAAAGGAAAACATGGAAACTAAAGAAGCAGGGTGATAATGGGCAAGTTGAACTGACTAGGGTCTGGGGCAAAACGAAAGCAAACCAGGAATGCCTAGGACAGTCCTAAATCCAAACTTCCCATAGTCAGTAGTTCTTAACACTGCCTTCCCAATAGAATCACCTGGGGCAAACAGTTCTGGTTATTAATGCTTATTTCTTACCTCAAATTCACCCTTCTATGCTTCACTTTGAAATGCTAGGACTGGTATTCAGCCAACAGTATTACTCCTTTATCAGCTCTGCCAACAGGAGGTGCTAAAGGAGACTGAAATGATGGACTATGGAGAAAGGATTTTGCTCCATGCCCTTTGCTTTCTGTTCCTATCAGTGTCACCCTGGCCACAGCAGTTGGTTCTAGTAGCAAAAACTGGTTTCAGCTTCCAGTTTTGCCACAATCCCAGAACCATTTGTATCTGAGATACAAGCTCTAGCAAACCAGATACAAGCTCTTCTGAAGTCTGGGTTGTTTCATTCAGCTCCACATGAGCTCAGACACCAGCAACAAGTGACAGCACCCATTCTTCCCAGAGGTCAGGGTCTCTGCACTGCAGGGACCCTCCTCTACACTCTAAGTTTTAATAGCCCTGACTTCATTCCTTTGTTTCCCCCACCTGTAGCGGTAGTAGCTGCTTCCTGCATTCCTCACTAACTGGTTAAATTTTTTAAAAAATATTTTAATTAAGTTTTTTGTTTCTGGTTTTTGCGTCCTGAAAGGACCTTGATTGTAGGCACATAAAAATATATACAGTTGTCTGGATTCTCCCATAACCAAATGTTGATTTAATTCATCTGCTGTGATCAGGCACAGGGCATCTTAAAAGTCCACAGGTGACTTTAATGTACAGACAGGGAAGGGAACCACTATACTAGAGTGTTCTTGTGGACCTCTGTGGAATGGTCCAACTGACTTAAAGATAGAGGGTCAAAGCAAGACTCTGAACTGTCCCCATTCTAAACAATTACTTCAGCTGCCTATACTCATGTTTACCAGAAACCACCTTCTTTTTAATTTGATGGAGTCCACTCATCCATGAAAGAGTAAGGGTCCTTTGGCTATTCACACATCCTACTCCTTAGCAGATGGTACCAACCATCTGGGGGGGGTTCCACCCTTTGGTTTCCATATTCAGAATGACCCTGGACTTCAAAAATACCTCTGGATATCCAATTCTGTGTGGAATCAACTGAGGCAGGAAATTACTAAATGACTGTTTCCCTGTCACTAAAAGCAAAACAAGGGACAGCTCTTGGGTATATGCAAGGGTCCCAATGTTCACAGAAGCATTATTTACAATTGCCAAGATATGGAAGCAACCAAAGTGCCCATCAACAGATGAATGGGTAAAGAAGATGTGGTATGTGTATACAGTGGAATACTACTCAGCCATAAAAAGAATGAAATTCTGCCATTTGCAGCAACATGGATGGACTTGGAGGGCCTTATGCTAAATGAAATAAGTCAGACACACAAAGACAAATAATGTATGATATCACTTACATGTGGAACCTAAAAAATAAGACAAACTAGTGAGTACAACAAAAAAGAAGCAGACTCACAGATATAGAGAACTAACTACTGGTTACCAGTGGGGAGGGGGAGAAGGGCCAATATAGGGGTAGGGCAGTAAGAGGTACAAACTATAAAGAACAAAATAAGCTACAAGTATATATTGTACAACACAAGGAATATAGCCAATATTTTGTAATAGCTGTAAATGGTTACGTAAACTTTAATAAAAAAAGGTCTTTAGATAAAAACAGCAACAAACTTGCATTAGCATTCAGAGAATATCCATCTTACATAGGTTCTTTGTGTGCAAATTCAATTCCCTAGCTCCTGATTTTCATTAAATAATTCGTGTGTGAGGGGAATATTGTCAACATTACGAATGGGGTTTCTGTTTAATTCCTTTATATAACTTATCGCCAAATAAACTCCCAGAAAGGCATTCTAACCAACTGGATGGGACCTCACAAAGAAGGATAGGTTGTTTCTGCAAAGGGAATGATTTCAATTTCCAACAAGCAGGAGCTTGGGAATGTGTGGATCTGGTGACTTGGCAGGAAGAACTATGGAATGCAGTTAAAAGGATGTTCCCAGCACAAAGGCTCCCTGTTTCAGGTTTCTGCATAATGTATCTCCTTGAGTCAGACAGGGAGATGTACTTCATGAAAATTACCACCTTCCCTCTGAATGAACTTTTGTCTGCTTGGCTGTCTTGCACCAGACCATGGAATGATGCTGATCTCAGATGGCATACATCTCGACAGATAGGAAGAGCGTCCCCCCGCCTCACCCTATCTCAAATAACCATATAACAGTTCAGAATAAAAGGGAATAAACAGACTCACAGGAAATTGGTAAAATAACAAAAGATGTGCATACACACAGACTCTAAATCATGCCACATGACACATTTTTTGACAGGCTTCTGCTCTCATCTCTCAGGGAGAAGCCTAGACCCAGCACCTGTTCTACTTGTTATTTCTTTAAGAAAATGAGATTTGAGGTATAATAGGCTATAAAAGAAGTGTGTTTAAGCAAAACCACTTACAGCCTTTCAAGTACTTCTAGTTTCTGCTATTGAGAGAAACTTGGGAAAAATACTATCCAGTAAAGGAAAAAAATCTTGAAATGAATTGGGGATAGGAGGACATTTCTTTGATCTTCCAAAAGCTTTCTTTAGTTTGTTTGTGGTTTGGGAGAAGTAGCCTTAAGTGGGGTAAGGTTGTAGATTTCTAGAGATAGGAAGAATGGCTGAACAAATCATTGATTTGAACCGTTGCTTTGGTGCCATGAATGTCAAATTCATCAGGAAAGCTTCCACCATGTTCTACTACTCAGAAACCTTCAATGACTCTTAGGTACCCACAGGAAAAATCCTTGGATTTGGATCCCACCACAATTTTGTACCAACTTCCTTTTTTCATTTCGGTCACTTGGAGCTATGCCATAAAAATGTTCCATTTTAGCCTAAGGATTCATGTCTTGCATTAATAATTAGGAGCACTCTTTTTCATATCTCAGCTCCCCGTATAGTAGCAACTGTGCCATCTTGGATAAGTTCCTCTGCCTCCTAACCATCCATCCCCTCCTCTGTAAACTGAGAATGATAGTAAGATAGATCTCATAAGGTCATTGTAAGGAATGCATGTAGGTGACCAGTAGGCCCAGTTTGTATGCGGGACTCGTGCTAAAATGGGAAACCCCCCCACACGCTGGGATGAGTTGGTCACTCTACACAACTTACTGTAAATGAAACATTTAGCACTGTGCCTGGTGCATAATAAATGTGATGATAGCAATCATTATATATATTTACTTCCTCTTTTCTAAACATCGCTTGTATTCCACCTCTCCAAGCCTTTGTCCCCTCCCTCCCCCCTGCGCCCCATGCCTGCCATTGGCATCTCTTATCATCTCTCCTTTGCTTATCAAAATCCTATTCATCTCATTTCCCTGACCAGACTGGACACTAGTGAGGGTGGGGCAGTCTTACTTAGACTTGTGTTTCCTGTAGCTCTTGGCAGAGTGCCTGCCACGTGGTCAGGGGGTGACCCATACATGTTTGTTGGTATATTAACTAATGTCTATTCTTCACCTTAGGAAAAAATCCACATCGGTAACTATATCAAATGAGCAGAAAACACACTTGCCTGGAAGGTATTGTTGCCTAAGAAGTAAACTCATGCCACAGTGGAAAGATCTAATGTCAAAGTATCAAGTAATAAATTTATAGTTGCTGTATATTCACTTTCACAATTGCTATTGAGATGTTTCAATATTTCCTCAACCATCGCACTTGAAAGGGACAGACATATCATTCAGAGGAATCAGACTTTCTTTTTAGTTCCTTGTAAAATAGCTCAAGGAGTTTTTGTTGGCATCACCAGGAGAAATTCTGACACTGCAGGGTCATGCTTTTGCACTCAGTGGAATGTTTTAGAATGTTCTTTTTGGAAGAGATTGTATTTCACTATTTCCTTTGTGTAAATATAACAATTACCAACACAAAGAAACTATTCTCTGAGAACTAAATTGCTTATTAACAAAAGATTTGAAATGGACTTGAATTTCAAAAGGAAACAGAAGAAATTGAAGACATGTATCTTTAAACAATAATTACACCGTTGAAAGTCATACACTGGACATAATTTTGCAGATTCAATTTACTTGTTATTAGAGGAAAGATAGAAGATTAATCTTATAAATTGAAAAGTATCTGGATTTGTTTTTTTCAAAACTTGACTTAAAATGTGATACTTCAGATTTGGGAGTTGTGGTCCTTATTCCACATCTCGGCTGGCAATTGGAGAGATAAGTCCACTTCTATGGTGACAGTCTCAGAAAAGTTTAAGAGCAAACAATCCTTTTATTTTACTTATGTCTTTCCATCCATTACAATTGGATCCCTGTGGAATGCTGATTATTCAATTTTCAGAATCATGCTTATTATATTTTCCATCTCATTTCAGAGTTCATCGAATCTGAGACCCAACCATAATATGCAGAAGCAATTGCTACTGTTTTCTCTCATTAATGCAAGCATATGTTATTTTCCTCTGCTGCGGTTCTTAAACTACAATTCACGTTAATAAGATCTCTAAGTCTGAATCCAGAATGACTGACGGGCTCTGAATGTGATATAGGGGGATGGCAATTCATATGAACAGGCCTAGGGGAAGAAGAGTTTATGGTCATCATGGTTTTGTCCCACTAGGGCAAGACAACCGGGTCATACAGGCTTGCAAAGATTATTTAATACCAAACGTTTCCTCAAAGGAGGCGGGAAGCCACAGGCTCCCTGGGCCCAGGAATCCTGATTAGAGAATCTGTAGCTGTCATCCGCCACAGAAGATCTAAATAACCAGGGCCTTCTATGATCTGGAACAACACCCCACTCCCCTCCATCGCCACCCCTGCCCAGCCGCATACACAATGCACCCATGCTCTATTTCAAGATAACGAGGTAAAGCAGAGGAAATCAAATAAAACAAAACAAAAGAACAAGAAAACCCCATGTAATAAAAAAAAAAAAGAGCAAATTTTTGTTATGCTGAATTAAACAGACATTTAGTGTAATTGACACATTTTTCAATACTGTATGGCAGGATTGAGTCTTTGATAGCAAAAGAGGTGTTACAGAATACTGGTTAAGAATACGGGCTTTAGGGCTTCCCTGGTGGTGCAGTGGTTGAGAGTCCGCCTGCCGATGCAGATGACATGGGTTCGTGCCCCGGTCTGGGAAGATCCCACATGCCGTGGAGCGGCTGGGCCCGTGAGCCATGGCCGCTGGGCCTGCGCGTCCGGAGCCTGCGCTCCGCAACGGGAGAGGCCACAACAGTGAGAGGCCCGCGTACCGCAAAAAAAAAAAAAAAAAAAAGAATACGGGCTTTACAGTTGGACAAACCTGGTTTTAAACCAGGTCCTGCCACTAATTAGCTCTGTTGTTTCGTGAACTAAGAAGTAGACTCTGCATTCAAAGATTTAAACTGATTGCACATTTCTGCCATTGCTTTTTTTTAAACCATTATTTAAAAAATAATTTTTAGCTTTTCAAAATTATTCTTTAAAATGGTAATTAATTACCTTCGATCCAACTAATTCTATGCAACTATTATTTTCATTTTTGCCTCCTCTTTCAATTCGTATTCATCTACATAGTTATACTGATATGGTTGCAATCACAATTCCCATATTATTTGGTAATTTTTCTCTCACTTGATACTTTAGCTTAAAGATTTTCCATGTATTTGAATCTTTCTAATTATCCTTTCAATGAATGCATTATCTTTCATCATAGTTCACACACCATAATTTACTTAACAATTCCAGAATGCTGCACGTAGAGATTGCTTCCAATTTCTTCTTGCTGGTATTGATGATGTTGTTAACTAACATCTTTATGCATACTGCTTTTTTTTTCCCTGACGAGTTATTGACTCAAAGGGGGAAAAAAGCCCTCGTGTATTCTGAAACTGACTGCTGGAGTCTGTGAAACAATATTTACATCCTTGAAATATGGCTTTGTGTAAGCTGCAGAGTTCCCTTCGGTTTCCAGCTAGAAAGGAAGGCTTGAGACCCAGTTCTCAACAGCTGTCCCTTTTGAAGAGACCTTTTGAAAACTGTCCAGTGGCACTTGGGCAAGCCCATTTATTTTCGCGTTCCTCTTTTCCCTTTTAAACGCTGTGTTACAGGAATTTGAGGGCAGAGTAACTAACTTTTAGATAATTAGGTCCTTATAATGCCAAATCCAGGAGGCAAGACAGAGCAACCGCCCTCCACCATGTCAGTCCCTTACAAACCCGTGTTTTCCTATAATAGTGCTGCTTGAATAACCACCCACTCAATTCCAAAGCAAAGAGAGAGCCATTTCTGTTTAAATGTAGTACATCAGACACTGCAAATATGACACTCCAAATCAGAAAGGCCTATGAACAATTTCAACCACATTCAGAAACACCCTTTTTAACAATGTGGCAAATGTTGCCAATTTCAGGCCCAAGGTCGTAAGTCCCTAAAGTCTGTATTGTTTTAAACTAAAAGTCAAAAATAATTGAGTGATTTTCATTTTTATGGGAAACAAGAGTTACTACAAAATGCAAAAAAAATCAAATGAAATGAAATTCCAGCCGCACCTACAACGATGCTTTAAAAGGGAAGTCTGGAAGTCTGGTGCTATTTACCAAAGGCATCACCAGGCTCGGGCGGCTGAGCAAGTGTAGACTGGAAACATCTCACAAAGCGCGATTTAGGTCATTTTTATTCATTGTGTTATGCAGAGTCATAGACCTCAGAAAAACACACTAATAAAACATCACGCTCAAGTTAATGGTCTCCCCTCATTCGGCACCATAATGATAAATGAAATGCCATTAGCATAAGGCAAGTCCATTTGTTGTAGTCTGTGGAGCCCAGGACTGTGACAGAATTGGAATGCAGAGAATTGACTCTTCACGGTTGAAAGAAAAAATAGACCGTGTTTCGTAACCCCGCGCCAAAGCCCAGATGGAAGTCCAAGCTCTGAGAAGGATCGGGGTCCCCAGGCTGTGAGCACGGAGTGCTCAGACCGAGGTACGTGGACTGGAATGTTGCTTGGAAAGATTTTTTAAAGTAGCGTTTGAGAAAGACCAGAAAAGCAGAATGTTGGATGCTACCAAGGGAGTCTCCCTTGCCCTGCAAAGATCCTTTATTCAGTCATTGTAAAAACACCTTTGTGTTATGTTCCTACCATGGGCCAGGTATGCTGCTGAGCCCTCGGAATGCAGATAGAACAGAGACAAGATCCTGCGCTCCTGGAGTTTACATCCTTGAGGAAGACATTAGGATAAACAAGTTAAAAATGACACTTTTATAACACTTCTCACTGTCTGGAATTATTTAACAGGATAAGGGATAGGTAGGCTTGTTAGATATAGCAAATAAAAGTATAGGAAACCCAGATAAATTTGAATTTCAGATAAACAGCAAATACTTTTTATTCAGTGTAAGTATGTCTCAAATGTTGCATGGGATATGCTTGCACTAAAAATATTCATTATTTATCTGAAATTCAAATTTAACTGAGCATCTTTATTTTATTTGACAACCCAGGGAGTGAGTAGTTGGGTGAGTGCAACGTGAAATAGGATGGTCAGGGAAGGTCTCTAGTCCAAGACCTTTTCAAGTTGTGAGGAGCCTGCCTTTTAAATCTATGCGATAATAACAAATAGCAAACACACATACAGAACTTGCTTATGTCAGGCATTGCTCCAGGCACTTTACATATTACTACCTTAGTTAATCTTCACAACACTGTTTGACAGATAAGAAAACTGAGGAACAGACAGGGTAACTAACTCACCCAAGGTCACTTTAGTAAGTCCACCATTGGAAGCATTCCTTTTCTTTCTTTCTTTCTCTCTTTCTTTCTCTTTCTTTCTTTCTTTCTTTCTCTCTCTCTCTCTCTTTCTTTCTCTCTTTCTCTCTCTTTCTCTTTCTTTCTTTCTCTCTCTTTCTTTCTCTCTCTCCCTTTCCTTCCTTCCTTCCTTCCTTCCTTCCTTCCTTTCTTTCTTTGTGTGACAATTTAGCTATAATGCTACTCTTCTTTTAAAAATTAGTATAGTTGATTTACAATATTATATAAGTTTTAGGTGTACAACATAGTGATTCACAATTTTTAAACATTAAACTCTATGTATAGTTATTATAAAATATTGGCTATATTTCCTGTGCTGTACAATATAGCCTTATAACTTGTTTATTTTATACATAATAGTTTGTACTTCTTAATCTGCCGTCCGCATCCTGCCCCTCCCTTCTCCTCTCTCCCACTGGTAACCACTAGTTCGTACTCTATATTTGTGAGTCTGATTCCTTTTTTATATTCACTACTTTTTTTTATTTTTTAGATTCCATATATAAATGATATCATACAATATTTGTCTTTCTATTTCTGACTTATTTCACTAATCATAATACCCTTAAAGTCCATATATATATATATCACATCCTCTTTATCCATTAATCTGCTGCTGGACACTTCCATATCTTGGCTATTGTAAATAATGCTCCTATGAATATCAGGGTGCATGTATCTTTCAAAATAGTGTTTTCATTTTCTTTGGATATATACCCAGGAGTGGTATTGCTAGATCTTTTGGTGGTTCTATTTTTAGTTTTTTGAGGACCCTCCATACTGTTTTCTACAGTGGCGCAGTGGTTAAGAATCCACCTGCTAATGCAGGGGACACGGGTTCGAGCCTTCGTCCAGGAAGATACCATATGCCGCGGAGCAACTAAGCCCATGCCCACAACTACTGAGCCTGCACTCTAGAGCCCTCACACCACAACTACTGAAGCCAACAATGTACAAGTGTTCCTTTTCCTTCACATTCTCACCAACATTTGTGATCTTTTTGATGATAGCCATTCTGACAAATGTGAGGTGATATCTCATTGTGTTTTTGATTTGCATTTCTCTAATGATTAGGGATGTTGAACTTTTTTCTATGCCTGTAGGTCATTTGTATGTCTTCTTCAGAAAAAAGTCTATTCAGGTCTTCTGCCCATTTTTTAATCTGGTTGTTCGTTTTTTGGATGTTGAGTTGTATGAGCTGTTTATATATTTTGGATATTAACCCCTTATCAGTCATATCATTAGCAAATATTTTCTCCCATTCAGTAGGTGGTCTTTTTGTTTTGTCAGTGGTTTTCTTTGCTGTGCAAAAGCTTTTAAGTTTAATTAGATCCCATTTGCTTATTTTTGCTTTTGTTTCCTTTGCCTTAGGAGACAGATCCAAAAAAAAATATTGCTACGATTTATGTCAAAGAGTGTTCTGCCTGTGTTTTCTTCTAGAGGTTTTATGGTTTGGGGGCTTAGATTTAGGTCTTTAATCCATTTTGAATTTATTTTTGAATATGGTGTTAGAAAATGTTTTAGGAATTAACCTGCCTAAGGAGGTAAAAGACCTATAATTGGAAAACTGTAAGACGCTGATGAAAGAAATTGAAGATGACACAAACAGATGGAAAATTATACTGTATTCTTGGATTGGAAGAATTAATATTGTTAAAATGACCATATTACCCAAGGCAATTTATAGATTCAATGCAATCCCTATCAAAATACCATGGCATTTTTCACAGAACTAGAACAAATAATTTTAGAATTTGTATGGAAACACAAAAGACCCCAAATAGCCAAAACAATCTTGAGGAAGAAAAACAGAGCTGGAGGAATCAGGCTCCTGACTTCAGATTACACTACAAAGCTACAGTAATCAGAACAATATGATGCTGGCACTAAAACAGACACATAGATAAATGGAACAGAATAGCTCAGAAATAAACCCACACACTTATGGTCTATTAATCTATGACAAAGGAGGCAAGAATAGACAGTGGAAAAAAGACAGTCTCTTCAATAAGTGGTGCTGGGAAAACTGGACAACTACACGTAAAAGAATGAAATTGGAAGCATTTCATTTTACTAAAATCATGGAGGTTTCTCAAGACACTCTTTCATTCCAGCCAGCCGAGGAAGAGACTGTCTTCTCCCCATTAATAAACACTTCCTGCTCCTGCTGATGACATCTATAGGGTTATTTAACAAACTAATAGCACTTTTTATTTAAAATCACTCATACGCATTTTTCTTGGAACACCATCTAAACCCTATGAATTAAACTTTATCATTTTCTTCAGTTTACAGATGAAGAAACTGAGGCTTGGAGAAGTTAAGTCACACGTTATCATGATCCCATGGTAATAAGCAACAGAACCAAGGCTTGACCTTAGATCTGTAAGATCATCCTCCCAGCATCAAGCCTGCATCTACCAGGTGCTCAATAAATACAATTTGAATTGCATCGAATATAGTGCGCTTGTAGTGTAAACACCTGACAATTAGCTTTTTTGATTGTAATATAAGCACATGATATCAAGCTTTTGATTGCCAAGCAACCACTTCAAAGACATCTGTTTGGAAAAAAACACATTGTCACCTACACGACTAGATAAAAAGCCAAGCCGCCCTGTCTGTGAAGTTCTCCTTTTAGAGAGACCTGGCTGACCTAGATAAGTGACCTTCTGACTGCCTGCTTTTCTCTTCCTGTGCTTCAATTCCCAATCTTATGTTTTAAATTCACCACTAAATAGTGAACCCGCGAAACCTTAGGCACCCCAGCCTCGACCCCAATAAAGGCAGGACCCAAGGTCCACACTCTTTTTCTCTCTACCCTCGACCTCACTGTGTGGCCTTGGGTGTGTCCTGTACCTTCCAGGACTTGTGAGTAGTTAACCTTGTCTTTTCAAAGCTTCCTGATGGTTGTTGCTGCGGTGTATCTTGCTATCATAGTAAGAGCCACAAGGGTTGGTCCAGCCACAACACTGGCTCTGGTTGGGGAAGTGCCTTTGGGGGCTCTCACAGGTCGTATGGGGCCCAGGTGAGTGCCCACAGTCATTTCTAGCCAATAGCGTCACTATCAATAGGCTGAGACTGACATAAAACAGTGCTTCAACAGCCCTTCGCTAGGTGTTTTCTTTGCAGAGGGGCTGGGTATTTCTTTGCAGAGAATATGGTGTTGGCCCCGTGAAGACCAGTTGCTCAAATGACTTCACAAACTCAGATGCAGGTGGTCCAAAGGGCTGGATGCCCAGACCTCCCACAGAAGTTTAAACATGTTAGGGCAGAAGTGGTACTCTTACTAGTTTTATACACATGTGAATAATGTAATCCCCTGCCCTTTCTCAACCAAATGATTTTAGGGCTGCGAAGTATGGTGCTGAGAAAATCACCCAGATGTGAGGCTGGATTTATGTCCATCATTAGCCCAACTCCTAAGGCGATGAGATCTGTGATGATTGTAGCCCTTTCCCATTTGCCTCCACAGATGTCAGCCTTGGTCTCATGTGGGATGGGTTAGCTTTTTGGTCACTGAGGGAAATCTCCTTGATTTGGTGTGGCCTCTCTGGGTAAACCCCTTTTTGCAGAAGAGCCATTTTCTTTGCTTCCCTGTTGGATTGAGTCGGTGGCTGGATTTCTTTCCCTCAGGGGCCACCGTGATTTCAGCAACCTAAGGAGGTCTTCTCCCCAGGGCAGCAGTGCTGTTCTTGGCCAGATTTGGATGAATGAAGAGTCTGAGGGAAGTCTGTGGAGTGGGTGGGGCAGAAGGTGGGACCCCAGCCCTTTAGAAGGGGTGGGATCAGTGATTCGTAGATAGCGAAATGGGGTTGAAAATCCGAAGTCCCCACCCCTGCCTGCCCCTACTCTATAGCCTGTGGGTTGAATCGCAATGTGTGGGATCCTTTATTCTAAGAACTGCAATGATAACTGCTTTCTCTTGCACAGATCCTGTTCCATCGATCATCTGTGTGGTCCCCACAAAAGCTCTGGGGTGAGCCGGGGTGGGGTGCTGACCCATAACCACATGAGATGAGGATTCTGAGGGACAGGAAAGTCACGAGACTTGCCCAAGGCCTTGCAGTACGTAGATCACAGACAGTGCTCAAAGGTAAGTGTTCTAACTCCCAGTTCAGTGCTGTTCATTTCTACTTTAAAAAGGTGATTACAGGTACGTGGACAGGGGCCGATTGTCCCAAATCACACACTCACGCCTGCACTACAGAACCACCCGGCACTCCCCACAGGCGTGCCCTTCCCCCCTTTACGAGTTCTCTGTGCAAGTGGCACCACGCTCTCACCCCAAATCACTCCCCCTTCCCTGCCCCCAGCCCCAGTCTTGGATTTTGAAGCTCTTATGGTACCTCCATTCCGGAAAGCTTGGTCAACCGGCCTCAGGGTGGCAATCTTGGTTGAATCTTCCTCATGGAGAGAAACTCCCCATCCCCGTTCTGATCTGCAGTGTGGTGGACACCTCTTTTCTGCAGGGATGGTGGACGGAAATGCCAGATGCTTGATGAGTGGTGGGCATCTCTTGTAAAAAGTAAAGGATGCTGGCTGGGTCTGCTTTGAATAAGTGTTCACTGTTGATTTAGAAAAGCAGCACGGGCTAAAAATGCAAACATTTAGGGTGTGAGCCATAGGCCAATGCAGAAAAAAGAGGCAAAGACTTGAGGTCATGTTCAGGCATTTATCACAAATATGAAATGTCAGGTAACACTGCATTAGCTGCTGTGGGCAGAGGGAGGAAAAGAGAAACGAATCAGAAGCCTATGACGGTAGAAAAAACATTAGCTTTAGAGTAACAGAGACTTAGGTTTGAGTTGAGGCTCTGCAGCATATTGGCTGCGTCATACAAGTCACCTGACCTTTCGCAGGTGGGTTTATCCTCATTTTACAGATAATTGTTATGAGTATTTATTCACTCAACAAGTACACTGAGTGTCTACTATATGCCAGGCTCTGTTCGATGAAGCGAAATACAAAGAGAAGATACCTCCTTCAGAGAGCTTACATTCTAGGCAGGAGAGACAGACTAAAAAAAATAGGAAGTTATCAGGCATTGGTGGGATACAAAAATTAAAAGGCTGATGTGATAGCGAATGGCTGGGAGGTCAAGAAAGGCTTTTCTGAAGAGTCAACATTAAGAAAGCTTCCATCCAGGTCAAGGTCTGTGGAGTAAGTGCTAGGCAGTCAACAGCTAATGCAAAGACCCTGGGGCTGCCGAAGCCTTAGGGGGCGGCAGGGTGCAGCAGGAGGGCAGGGCAGGGCTTTGGGGCATGAGGTCAGAGCAAGGAGTTTGGACTAGATTCTAAGTGTGATGGTAGCTGTTGCAGTGTCTTGACTAGGAGCGTAACCTGATCTGATTTGCATTTTTAAAAAGATCTCTCTGGCCACTGTGTGAAGAACAGATCATAAGCAGCAGAGGAAGGTGATTGCATGGTGGTGACTTGGTTGTGGTTGTGAAGATGGAAAAAAAGGGACAGATCACGTTTGGAAGATCAAGTGCCCAGGACATGCTGGTGGATTGGATGTGATGGTTGAAAGCAGAGAGATCAAGGATGAAATCTGAGTTTTTTAGTTTAAACAATTGACAATTGATGCCATGCGTTGAGGAAATAATGTATGTGAAAGCAGTCCTGAGCCGCAGTTAATCTCCATGTGGATGACTGAGTGAGTGGGCTGAGTATCAGGGGCAGGGAGGAGACCAGACACACCTGAAAGGAAAAGCTACCCAGGTGCCATGAGAATACATGTAGAGGCGCCTGCCTCAGGCTGGCTGAATATGCCCACTTATTACTGTGGCCAGGCTCCGTTCCCTACAGCCCAGGACATTAGGCAAAATTCTATGGGGAACTGGGAGATGACCTGATTAATGAGAAGCAGGAGGGGGAGGGGGGTTTCTGGAGCTAAGGATCCAGCAGAGCATAGCCGTGCGCATAAATAATGTTAGGTGGAGGCTTTCCCAGTGCAAAGCAGACAATCTCTGAACCTGTATGGCTAACTCACACCCTTCTAGTGGCGATAGGAAAACCCAAGCTCCAAGTGGAGGAAAGCAGTCACATGACTCTGGCTCATACTTCCAGGTCCTCCTTCCATCTGAGCCCTGCTCAGAGGTGCAGCGGAGCAGCTAGTGGAAGCGCATTAGAGTCAGGGGCTGGACTCACCCGGAGACTGACCTTCCAGTCCCAGCTCGGCTCTGTGCTGGGCAAAGTACTAGATGTTTACATCTTTTCTCACTTTCAGTCTTCACTACAACACTGTGAGATGAATGTTATTATCCCCACTTCATTAATAAGCAAACTAAGCCTCAGAGAGGTCAACTCATTTAGCCAAGGTCACAGCCTCAGTGCATGGTTTTGCTCTCACGGAGTTTCCAGCAGATCATCCTGTCTTATTCCTTATTGAATCCCCGAGGTCTTGCACACAGCAGGGACTCAGTAAATATTTGTTGAATGGATAAATAGTGGCCCCAAAGCTTGTGTTTGATCACAAAGCCACACCGTTCCCTTTGAAGTGTAGATTGAACAACTGCCTTCAACCCAAGCTTCTCTACGTGGTAATGAGATAACTCTGCTCCCTGGAAGTCCAACTCACAGGTCTTAGAAATGTTTAGAAAGACAGACTGCCTGGGGGCTCATTCTCACTGGTCCCCCCCAACCCAGGTGGGGGGGGGGTGATAAGGTCTTACGAGAAAGGCAGGTTGAGCTCACTAGTTTCCAGAACTCACCAGGAGATTGGCACCTGCAGCCTTGGTGTTTATATTCGGATTACATTTGATGGCATGCTGAATTGGCGACTAATTACAGCACGCCCAAATAAGGTACTTTAATTGTAGCTTCTTTAATTCCAACGAGAGCTCCGCTTGGAAAACAGGAGGATGAATCGGATACAGATCTGCTTGCTCTGATACCTAAGCATGGCTTGAAAAAGGAATTACCAGTAAAGTCAGTGGTTTATTCCATCAGCTCCTCATAGGACACTGCTTTGTAACTGCTGGGGAAGCTTCCCAAGGGAGGGTCTGCTTGCAGTCTTTGCAGCCTGATTACTAAAGCTGGTGGCCCGGCCAAACCTGGGGGCACACGTGGGTGTGCCGGGAGGCTGACCCTGGCCTGGGTTCAGCCTCCTTGCTCCTTCTCTCTGGGAACAACTGCCCAGCTGTCACGGACATTTCTGGAGAGCTTTGCTCCGTCAGCTTGAAAGGCAGACTCTGTGCTGTTTTCTGTTGGAAATCATTTCCTGATCTCTGCCACCTCTTGAACTGTACAAATCCAATTCAGAGCTTTTTGAATAGAGGCTTCCTGGCATTTACAGATCCTTTGACCAGCCTTCTGTGTTTATGTAATGAAATTCCTCCTGTCCCCCAGCTGCTAGGCTACCAATGTTTTAAGGAAAACTAGGTCAGTCTGTTGGTAAAGTTGATTGTTGGTAAATATCTTATTTAAATCACTTTTAACTCTTTCTACAAGATGAATTTGGGAAGGCCATGAATTTCAGCCACTTTTTTTTTCTTCCATAGTAGCCTTAAGACCCAAAATCAGTTGCTTTTAGGTTTCCATTAAGACAAGAAAGTCTTTCCATAGCCCTGGCTCCTTCTTGCCCCCTGCTCTTCAATGTAATATTTCCTCCAAGCAGAATTATGTTGGAGTTCTCTTGGGACTTTTCTACCTGTCACTATGGTTGTAATGCCTGTAATGAGAAAACCTTGCCTACAGTGTCAGACAATTGCATGTAAGTGATCTCACTCACTCCTTATAACCAGCTCCAGAAGGCAGGCAAGGCAGCTGTTGATACTCTCATACTGCAGCTGAGCTCAGAGAGGTGAAATCATGGCCATGTCATCCAGTCAAGTCTAGGGTCTGCGTTATCGAATGCCATCCCCAGACTCTTTTCTACAACGCCTGTCAACACCTTGTTTTAAAAACAGTACACTGTTTCTCAGCAGCCCACGGTGTATGCACCTCAAGCCAATGTTCAGAGAAGCCCTCCAGCTGATTCTTGGTGTTTCATTTTCAAACGTGTATATTGGGTTAGAACCTAGACCCACTTAAATGAACAAATATCTATTAAGTGCCTATGTGTGCCTGGCTCTGTGATGGCATTCAGGGCATAGAGAGACGGTTGAGAGAGTAGAAAGCATATCGCCTATGGATTTAGATTCTGGACAGACCTAATTCAAATCACAGCACTTCCGGGGACTTTGAACAAGCTACTTAAACATTCAAAACCTCACCATTAAATGAGATAACGTAAGGTGGCCAGCACCTTGCAAGTGCTAAATTAATGGTAGCAATGCTTTATGTACAACATCTCTTTAATCCTTACAATACTCCTTATGAGGTAGATATTATTCTTATCCCCATTCCATAGATTGGTAAACTGGGGTGACTGGCCAATGGTATTACAACTGCATTTTGCCCCCAAACACAGCTGGGGCTCTTAATGACTGTCCTGAACTGCTTCTTGTGATGAAGACAGGAACTGTCCTCTTGTGCTTGTTGTAGGTATATGACACTGTGGCATAAGTTGGATTAGGGGGAGGGATCTCTGTCATTTAGACTCATTCCTGCCACATACTGGTTGGGAATAGAGGGTGAAGGAAAGAAACAATATTTGTCACATTCACTGACTCCTGTTCACTGACTGTATGCTGATGCTGGTACAGCTGGCCTTCCATATCCGCAGGGTTCCGAATCCACGGATTCAATCAACTGTGGATTGAAAATATTAACTAACAAAAGTCCAGAAAGTTCCAAAAAGCTAAACTTGAATTTACCGCACATTGGCAACTATTTACATAGTATTTACATTGTATTTACAATTGTTTACCTAGCATTTCCATTGTATTTGTTATTATAAGGAATCAAGAGATAAAGTATAGGATAGGTTCTACGCAAATGCTAGACCATTTTATATGAGGGACTTGAGCATCGGCGGATTTTGGTATCTGAGCTGGGTCCTGGAATCAGTCCCCCATGGATACTGAGGGAAGACTGTATAATGATTAAAATACAGATTCACTTGAAAACAGGCCTGAATTCAGAGCTCCTTTTGTTGTGGGTTTTTCAAGTAATAGACTCTGAAATCCCAACTATCTCCCGAAGGTGGTTGAAAATTCCGACATTAAAACCCAGGCCCTCTTGCTAAAAAAGACTGAGAACCACTGTACCAGACTTCTTTTTCAGGTGAACCATCTAGACGGAGAGCTGTTACCTTCTGGGAGAATCACAGGTGCCTTTGAGAATCTGATGAAATATAGCTATTCTCTCCACACACAAAAAGGCTGTATGCACACACCCACACACAGCTTTGCATACAATTTCAGGTAGTTCACAGATATCTCCCCTCCCCCAACTCCCCAGGCCATTTCCAGACTGGAATTTGGAGTCTGCAGGTCTGTGGTTGAATCTGAGTTATCACTTGCTTAACTTGTCTGAGGTTCAGCAGCCTCATCTATCCATCTGGGTAGGAGTGAGGATGAAGGTAGGTGACCCCCAAGAAGAGTCCGATGCCCCTTACCTGCTTACTATGCACCAGCCCAGCACCCGGACAGCTAGACGGGAAAACAACCGAAGAACTAATGCCAAAAGGCCACTCCCATGCGAAAGGGAGACTCCCATCCCCAGATGAGCTCCCACTCCCTGAGTAAGCGCCATTTAACTGCTCATTTTATAGGCTTTTTCATTACCCTCAATAATACACACGTTGTGGTGCCCTTGAGTGAGTGTGGGCAGGGCTATGGGAGCGACCTGTAAATGCGAATGGCTCCTCGGGCCAGCTTCCCTCTGGCTAATTGCTGGTGGGGATTGATGAGCCAGCAGGCCCCCGCCTGCCTTTCCAAGCGGAGCTGAAGCTGCCACGCGGTGCATCCAACCCTACTTGGTCCTGCCCATTTCCACTGAGGCAGGGAGACTGCCCACCCTGTTGCATGGGCTGCACCTTGATTTAGAGCCTAGGAGGGCACTTTGCAAGGGAGGGTGGGGGAAAGATCACCACCCCGTGGGCTCTGAGGGCTTTAATACCTTGCTAGAAAAACTGTGGTCTGTAGACCGTGGGGGCTTATTAGAAATGCAGAAACTAAGGTCCCACTCCAGGCTTAGAATTTTTTTTTTTTTTTTACATCTTTATTGGAGTATAATTGCTCTACAATGGTGTGTTAGTTCCTGCTTTATAAAAAAGTAAATCAATTATACATATACATATGTTCCCATATCTCTTCCCTCTTGCATCTCCCTCCCTCCCACCCTCCCTATCCCACCCCTCTAGGTGGTCACAAAGCACCGAGCTGATCTCCCTGTGCTATGCGGCTGCTTCCCACTAGCTATCTATTTTATGTTTGGTAGTGTATGTATGTCCATGCCTCTCTCTCGCTTTGTCACAGCTTACCCTTCCCCCTCCCCATATCCTCAAGTCCATTCTCTAGTAGGTCTGTGTCTTTATTCCTGTCTTACCCCTAGGTTCTTCATGACATTTTTTTGTCTTAAATTCCATATATATGTGTTAGCATACGGTATTTGTCTTTCTCTTTCTGACTTACTTCACTCTGTATGACAGACTCTAGGTCCATCCACCTCATTACAAATAGCTCAATTTCGTTTCTTTTTATGGCTGAGTAATATTCCATTGTGTATATGTGCCACATCTTCTTTATCTATTCATCCGATGATGGACACTTAGGTTGCTTCCATGTCCTGGCTATTGTAAATAGAGCTGCAATGAACATTTTGGTACATGACTCTTTTTGAATTATGGTTTTCTCAGGATATATGCCCAGTAGTGGGATTGCTGGGTCATATGGTAGTTCTATTTGTAGTTTTTTAAGGAACCTCCATACTGTTCTCCATAGTGGCTGTACCAATTCACATTCCCAGCAGCAGTACAAGAGTGTTCCTTTTCTCCACACCCTCTCCAGCATTTATTGTTTCTAGATTTTTTCATGATGGCCATTCTGACTGGTGTGAGATGATATCTCATTGTAGTTTTGATTTGCATTTCTCTAATGATTAATGATGTCGAGCATTTTTTCATGTGTTTGTTGGCAGTCTGTATATCTTCTTTGGAGAAATGTCTACTTAGGTCTTCTGCCCATTTTTGGATTGGGTTGCCAGGCTTAGAATTTGCATTTAATAAGATCCCTGGGGTGATTCCTGTGTGCGAGAAATCTTGGGAAGCATGGAGGAACAATGCTCTAATAAAGGAAGTCCCCCCCACACTTCCCCAGGCACTTGGAGAACTTCAAATGTCCCTTGGGGAAGATTTGACTCTAAAAATAATTCAGTAGGAATAATGAGTACCAACACGTTTCCTGTGTTAATGCTGTACAATCCACAAAGCGCTTGGGTGCATGCCGGACTGACTGTTACGTGCTTTTATTGCAGCTCCATCTTCCTTGCTAAAATCCATCCCACCTCTAGTTTCCTGGATGACATCTCTTTTAAGAAGAAAACACTTGTGAGTTTGAATCCCGGCTCTACCATTCACCGGTTTCACAACCTTTTGTAAGCTCCTTATCCCTCTGAGTCTCCGGATTCCCATCTATAATGGGAATGATGACAATTACCTTCTTCCTCGCAGAACTATTGTTAGGATGAAATAGGAAAATACACATGTGACTCTTAGCTCAACACCTGGCCTCTGGTGAATCCTTGATAAATGGCCGTTCCATGGTTTTTTTTCTCTGGTTGCTATTCTTTGTGTAAATTCCCACAGGACCCAGCTCTGCAAGGGCAAAAGCTGAGGTTGTCTTCTAACTGCCCAGCATGCGGTAGGTTTCTTAAAATGGAATGAATGCTTTATCTTCACAACACCTAGCAAGGTGAGCCAGGCAATATTTTCCCCATGATATGCCTTAATAATCTCAAGAACCCTGAGAGCTAAGTTTTATTTCTCCCAGCTTGTAGATGGTAGCCTGGGGGTTCTGCGATGGTAGGAAATTTGCCCGGGGTCACACAGCTAGCTACCATCTCAGGCCATGTGTCCCCCTTAATTCTTTAAGGAAAAGAATTTATTGTCTACATAAGTCCAACTTGCTACCCTGAAAACCTCTCTGTACAGAATATTGTTTCCCAAATTCTAGTCTTTGACCCGCCGCTTGCACCATCTGGGGCCCGTCTGATTACCACCCATGCTATTTATTTTCTACTTTACCATATCAACTCACTTTTTTTACTTGAACAAATGTATTTTAAAATGAAACAGTGGAAATCTAGCATCACTTTCCAATAATAGAAAGTAACAATAACAATACATGCCATGCAAACAAAACAATGTTTTTTAATTCTAGGCAGACACTGTTGCCGGCAAAAGACTGCGCCCGAGGGAGGCCTTCGTTGTTTTCCTCCAAAGTGAGATTAATAAGTGATGGT
Organism: Delphinus delphis; assembly: GCF_949987515.2. NCBI lineage: Eukaryota > Metazoa > Chordata > Mammalia > Artiodactyla > Delphinidae > Delphinus > Delphinus delphis. The sequence goes on along the minus strand of NC_082698.1, from coordinate 18,441,248 downwards.
TAGTGCCAGTACCTCCTTGACATCTTAGTTTGCTTTTTGACATAATTAGAAGGATTGGGAAACAAAGAACAAAGCAGTGAAAAGGAAATGCACTTATCACCATGTGATTCAGTGCGATTTAATGCTCTTAAAGTATCAATAAATCATTTCATGTGCCCCCAGGAGTTCCATTGCCTGGGAAACACCATTTTAGTACATGCCATGCCATTAGATGCTATTGTTACCCGATAGCATCTATGGTTATCCAGTAGCATCTAATGACATCAAGAGAGGTGTCTTCCAAGAGAGTGACATACCCCAACTCTACGGAGACGGAAGGTCCTGCCCTCAGGACTCTCCCAGACCTTGCTTTGTGTATCTCTTTATTCGGCTGTTCATCTATATCCTTTATCATATCTTTTAATAAACTGGTAAACATAAAAAAAAACAAAAAAAAGAGAGACATATGTCTTGATTTGCCAAGCAGTCAGTCTAGCACACAGGTAAAGGATCACGGGATCTGGAGCACTCTGCCTGGTCTTCTATCCCAACTTAGACACTTAATAACCATTGACCTTGGAGATGTTACTTTGCCTCATTTGCCTCAGTTTTCTCATCTGTGAAAAGAGAACACTGATTGTAACTATCTCAGATAAATGTTGTGAGGCGTAAATGCATAGTGAAGCCCTTTAAACAGCGCCTGGCGCATAATAAGCGCCATGTCCATAAATACTGGTTCTGTTGCTGCTGCCGCTTCTGCCGCTGCTGAAGTTTTGATGTGCCGGGGCCAGAATATAGCAAGTAAGTCCTTGCCTATGATGCATGTAATAACTCTTCACCGGCTTGAGGAGTACTGTCCAGGTTTCTTCCCCTCCTGAGTCCCCAGGCTAAACAGGCTCCAATGCTGGTGTCTCCTCGAAAAGAGAGGAGCTGGGAGGGAAGGGTTCCAAAGGAAGGCGATGTTTCTCGGGAGGGAGCTGGCGTATGCGTGGCTTCTGCTGTGTACCAGGCACTTGGACATGCTGGCTATGGACTCTCTCCCATAATCCTGTGCTCTTGGTGCTATTCTCCAAATAGTTCCTGTTCCCTGCCTTCCATGAACAGGATAAGAAATTAGGTGTATCTGTAAGAAATTAGGTGTAGCCATGGGAACATGATTTTCTGTGGCCAATAAAATGTGAGTAGAAGTAATGAGTGTCAGAAGAGGCAGAAACGTTCAGAGCTAGGGGGTGAGTCGCTACCTCCCCTTTTCCCTGCTTCAGTGACCATGGGAATATGGAGTTCTAGAGTAACTATGACTTGAGTGAGAGCACCCAGCCAACACATGATGGAAAGTGTGGCAGAGAAAAAAAACTTTGTTTTAAGCCGCTAAAATTTTCATACTCCAGCAAAAGCTACCCTATCCTGGCTGAGAAAAACGCCTAGGTGCTGACACATCTAGCAAGAATTTGCTGTCCTTGAATCCAAACAGGAGCCTGAGTCCAGGTTTCAATTGGGGGGCAGGGTGGGGCATGTAGTACCTATAACCACCCTGACATTTTTTACCACTGTCTCACTTCTTCTCCCCTGATCGGGATCTAATAAAGAAAGTGAGGAACTTGGACTCAGAACCCTTCCTCAGCTGCCATCTCCTTGCAGAAACTTGAGAAACTATTTCCCCTTTGGATCTGTTTCTTGCTGAACCTCTGATTCTTGCTGAATCTCAGGGAAAGAGAGAACACCGTAGTCATTGTCTCAGCCTCCTTTTTGCCATCTGAATCTCCTTTACCTCATCTCCTTATCTAGCTTGTGCCTGAAAAATTCTAGAGACAGAAAATTTACCAGCCTCATCACTAATGAACGTAAATCTGGGCTATGAGATGTGTGACTTCCTATGCTATTGGACTGAGCACTTATCTGAAAGGTGAATGATTTTGAAGATCCTTGCTTTGTAGGTTGATCATATAATTTATCATTCTAACCAGGACATGCTTAAGAGCGAAAGGGGGTAATAGTAACAATTATGCTGGAACAATAGTTTTAAAATGGAACTCTCTTGGGCAAACTTGGATGGATGGTCACTTGGCTTCTATGATTCTATGGCCACCAGCAAATGGCACAAATTAAATTCCATGGGTAAGACTGGGTCCTATCTTTGGAGACTAACCATGACTTTTGGTCTACCCCTCCCCAAAACTGTCGACAACCAGTCTCCTTTGGATAATCTCCCATTCTCTAACCAACTCTCCTGTGAGAATTTTAGTCCCAAAGCCATTTCCGAGGGAAAGCATGTACATATAGCTATCATTTCAAGCAATTTCCCCCATAGGCGCTTCCTATTCCTAACTACTCTCTTGATCAGATGCATATTTAATGCCTTCTGATGGAGACACAGATGCAAACTGCTCAACCCTTCCTGGAGCTTTAGAATGCTGCCAGGTCCCAGTACAGTTGCTGTGAGAACTACCGGAATGCCTGAAGCTACACTCTCAGTGTCCCCACAAGACCTGAACTCTCAGGAAACTTACTCACGAGGTAATAGAAGAAGATGCAGTGCTTATTAAGTTTCCTTCTGCAGGCTGTTTGATTGCATTTCTGCCCTGGGCATAGGCTTATTTGCATAGTTGACTTATAGCTTTAATTTGAATATTACAGTTACTTCACATAAACCATTACCTTGGTCTCTCTTTGGATTTTTCTTTTAACAACCCACTCAATACCACATGAAACTCAATGAGGCCAGGAGCCTCTAATATGAGAAGATTAACCTTCCTCTTTCCACTGGGACAGAGGAATATGGAAGGTAGAGAACAGAGAATGAACAAACTGCTAAGTTTCAGAAATGCTTGATTCCTACTCCAGGGCACTCTGACAGTGACACACAAGTCAAGCACATTGAGCTTCAAGAATCTTTGATAATTGTGATTTGTTTTTATTGCTGCTTCTCTAAGGGACACTTTCTCTTAAAGGTGCCTCTTCTCTTCTTTCCTTTGTTTCCAAAAAAATAGCTAAAATTTACTGAATGCATGCTGTATGCTAAGCACTGAAATAATCAGATTAGAAGGGTGCAAAAGGCAACCTTTTCCCGGCCCTCAGGGAGATCATACTCTTGCCAGACAAGTCAGACATCAAGAAAGAATCACACATTTAATTAATTAATTATTTATGCCAAACATCTACTTTTTCCACTCCTTCAGAGGTCAGAGCCTCAGTATATAGTGTGTGTGTGTGTGTGTGTGTGTGTGTGTGTGTGAGTGATACGGTAACCAAAGAGAGGTCTTTCTTTTTTTTTCTGGCCGTGCCACGTGTCTTGCAGGATCTTAGTTCCCTGACCAGGGATCGAACCCACGCTCTTGGCAGTGAAAGTGCGGAGTCCTAACCAACTGGACCTCCAGGGAATTCCCAGAGAGGTCTTGATCTCACATCTCTTCTATGCAGGACACTTTGAAGTTGTTTTTTAACATAGGATATTCTGCTTGGTTTCTCCCAGGTCTACTGTGGGACCCTGCTCAATTTACAGCTGTTCCTTTGGAACTGGGAGAAATGTCTCATTCATAGGAGGCTATGCCGTCTCGATATACATTAGAGACCAGATTATCCTTTTGCTTTGCTGAGTCTTTTCATTCTTCCAGTTTACATTGGTATGGATTTTTTTTACTGAAGATTTTCGTGAACATCTATTTTTTAGATGATAAAAAAATATGGTATTATGGCTATTTCGATGGCTTGTGACAGCTCAATACTCTCACCAAGAATGGTAGGAAAAGTTGGATAAAATTTTAAAATATAATCTATTTGAAAACACTGGGGAGATTCTAAGGTTACAAGAACTTGAGAGGTCAAGATGCAGGAATGTGAGTCTGACATATTTATTCCCTTGAGCCATTTACCATTTTTTTAAAAGCTTGTTGGGGGGTGGGGATAGAGAGAGGGCTTAAGGAACATAGCAGAATGTAGCTGAAAAGCTAAGTGGCACTTTCAGCCATCTAACATTACAAAAGAGATAACAAATTGAAGTTCAAGACCCTCTAAGGGTGAGGAATCATGGAAAATACCCAAGGACTCTTCAAGAACTACAAGATAAAAGTAGCACTGAATCAAAGCTAGACCAAGCCTTACAAAGTCTAAAACTGAGCCTCACAGAAGTAAATCCCCTCACTGGATTGAGGTATTATGCCCCTGCTCTAGCTACCTGCCAAGAGGGTAGGGTGAATATATTCGCAATTAGTGAACTGGAAGGAATTTTAATAGAAAGCATCCATTCAGAGCATAGAAAAATAAAGCATAAAAGTGGAATAAGAGACATATAGGGCATGGCATATAGTCTAACATTCATGTAATTCAATGCACAAAAGGGCAGAAAGGAGAAAATAGGGGCAGAAACAATATTTAAAGAGAGAATGACAGAGAATTTATCAAAGTTGAGTAAAGACATCAAGCCATAGTTTCAAGAATCTCTGCTAACCCCAAGCAGGATAAAATTCAATGAAAGCACATATTATAGATACAAGGCAGTGAAAAACTGCTGAAGACTAAATGAAACAGAAAATATTAAATGTGATTGGGAAAACAAATCACCTTTTAGGATCAACAGTGCATGACAGCTAAGGTCTCTACTGAAACAATGGAAGCCCCCCGAAACAGAATATTTTCATCTTGTTCTTTTGTCTGGAACATATTTTTCTTCTGTCTCACTTTTTTCTAAATTTCTATCTGTATTTTTATGTATGTGGAAGGTTAGTCATGTTTCTTCACGGTGGAGAAGTGGCCTCTGTAGGGGATGGCCAGGATCCAGCTGGTCCCAGGGTAGGTTCTGGTCTGCGTTTGTGGACCCGCTTCCTCCGGCTGCCGGATTGTACTGAATAGTTTTCTTCCTTCTGGTTTCTGCCCCCGGGTGGGGAAAGCTGGAAGCCTGTGCAGGCTTCCTGGTGGGAGCGGCCAGTGCCTGCCCACTGGTGGGTGGAGCTGCATCTTGGCTCTCTGGCGTGGAGGGCCGTGTCAAGGGGCGTGTCTAGAGGGCTGTCTCGGGAAGTCTTTAGGCATCCTGTCTGCCGAAGGGTGCGGTCGTGTTCCCACCCTTTTGGTGGTTTGGCCTGAGGTTTCCCAGCACTGGAGCCTACAGCGGGTGTTGGCTGGGGCTGGCTTCTGGCCCCCAAGTGGCGGCCTCCAGGGAAGCTCATGCTGATGATTATTACCCAGTACCTCTGCCGCCAGTGTCTTTGTCCCCACAGTGAGCCCCAGGAGACCCCTGCCTCTCCAGAAGACCCTCCAAGACCAGCAGGTAGGTCTGGCCCAGGTTTATATGCGGTCAGTGCTTTTGCCGTGGGTCTCAGCGTGCCCAAGAACTTGTGTGCGCCCTCCAAGAGTGGAGTCTCTGTTTCCCCCAGTCCTGGGGTGCTCCTGTGCTCAGGCCCCGTTGGCCTTCAAAGCCGAATGCTCTGGGGGCTCCTCCTCCTGAGGCCAGACCCCCAGGCTGGGGAACCTGATGTGGGGCTCAGAACTCTCTTGTGGGAGAACTTCTGCAAATAATTGTTCTCTAGGTTGCGGTCGCCCACCTGGGGGGATGGGGTTTGATTTTATTGTGAGTGCACTCCTCCTGCCGTCTCATTGGGTTTCTTCTTTATGTCTTTGGATGTAGAGTATCTTTTCTGGTAGGTTCCAGTCTTTTTAATCGATGGTCGTTCAGCAGTTGTGATTTTGGTGCGCTCGTGAGAGGTGAGCTCAAGCCTTCTACCCTGCGCCATCTTGTCCCAGTGGAAGAATCTGAGGTTTGGGCACAGGGGCAAGGAATAGAGCAGGTGAAACCACGCAACTCAGATTGGGACTTGAACCCACTGTCTGTTAATTGAAATTACACACCTGATCTCAGGACTTAATGAAGCTCAGGTTCTTTATGTCTTGTTGCAGAAACAAGTCAGTAAGAAACAAAGTGATAAGTAAGGAATGGATTTATTTAGAGAGATACACATTCCAGAGACAGAATGCGGCTCATAGGTGAGAACGGCTTTGGGAGGAACACACTCCACAGAGTGTGGGCCATCTCAGAAGGCAAGAGGCCCCAAAATACAGGGTGATTCGTTTTTGTGGGCTGGGTAATTTCATAGGCTAATGAGTGGGGGGATTATTCCGACTATTTCAGGGACGGGGCAAGGGTTTCCAGGAATTGGCCACTGCCCACTTTTTGGCCTTTTATGGTTAGCCTTGGAACTGTCAGGGCACCTGTGGATGCGTCGTTTAGCATACTAATGTATTCCAATGAGCGTATAATGAGACTCAAGGTCTACTGGAAGTTGAGTCTTCTGCCATCTTGGGCCTAATTGGTTCTAACCAGTTACGTCGTATCCTCAATGCTGTATCATTCTTTTAAAGGTTGTGCCCTGCTGCCATCTTCCCTCTTGTTTCACAGGTAATATCTGGATGTTGCTTGACACTTTACAGACTGTTCTCAATGGATTTCCCTTCTTTGCTGAGCTTCAAATCTTCCAAGATCTTGGCAGCTGGGAAGTGAAAGGCAGAGGGAGGGAGCACGGGACATGAGCAGCACCTGGGTGTGTGCCCACAGGGGTGGCTGCCTGAGGGACCGGGTGCTGCTGGACAGGCCAAATTAAAGGTCCGGGTTCTTGTTCTACCTGTCTAAATGAATTTGGACAGGGAATGCAAAGGAGTAACATACAGAGACTGAGGCATAGAGAGAAGCAAAAAAGCAATCTATTAAAGGGCCAAAGTGAAAGTATGCACTCAGAAGAGTATGGGCAACCTTGCCAGTGGGGAGCACCTCTAGGGGTTTTCTGACCCCCTTTTTATTTCATTTTAATTCCTTGACTGGAGGTTTCTTGGATTAGGGGTGGAATATTCATTAATGGGAAGGTGGAGGCAGGGGTATAATTCCACCTGTTTACATCAGCTTCCTTTCTTGAGCGCTGGGCTCCTGAAGCCATTGCACATGCACTCGAAAAGCTGTTTTCCCTTAACTTTTCCTTTACTAGTCAAACGCCACACGTGGAAGGTCTTAGAGCAGTCATTGCAGCCTGGGCAGTTCTATTGCGCATGCTCGGCCATGTTCTGCCGGTTTTATGGCCAGGGTTCCCTATTCAGGTGTCTCAAAGTTTAATTTATGTTCCTGTTGCTGACGCCATTCCTCCATGTTCATGATCACATTAAGTGCAAAACAAGGGCTTTGTGGCTTTGCCTTTTGCCTAACGTCTGTGTATGAGGAGGCTGTCCTTGGGTCTAGCCCTGTCTTTCCTGACTTACTGGGACCGGAATACTCTGGTCTAAATCTGTACTAAATCTGTACTACAGTACTACACAATCTGTGGTTCGTTGAATCTGTGGAAACAAAGCCATGGATAAAGGTCATGTTTTCAATTGCATGGAAGGTTGGGACCACTAACCCCTGTGTTCCTTAAGGATCAGCTATATACAAATACCTCTTAAAATTCAACAATAAGAAGAAAAAAATCCAATTTTTTAAAAATGAGCAAAATATCTAAACAGACACTTTACCAAACTAGATATACAGATGGCAAATAAGCATATGAAAAGATGCTTAACATCATATGTCATAAGGGAATCAGAAATTAAAACAACGAGACACTACTACATACCTGTTAGAATAGCTAAAATCCAAAGGACTGACAACACCAAATGCCAGGGAGGATGTGGAGCAACAGAAATTCTCATTCATTGATGGTGAGAATGAAAAGAATGCTATTTTTAAAAAGTTAAACATAGTCTTATACATTTCAGAAGTTGTGCTCCTAGATATTTACCTAAATGAGTTGAAAACTTATATCTGCACATGAATAGCAGCTTTATTCATAATTGCCCCAAACTGGAAGTGACCAAGATGTTAGACTGATAAAAACAATCTATTCAGTAGGTAAATAAAGTGTGGTACATCCATTCAATAGAATATTATTTAGCAATAAAAATAAATGAGCTAGCAAGCCACCTAAAATGCACACTGCTAAGTGAAAGAAGCCGGTATGAAAAGGTGCCAGCATGGTCGGATTCTGGTGATAATTCTCTTCCTGGCTTGCAGATGGCTGACTTCTTGCTGTGTCCTCCCATGGTGGAGAGAGAACTTGGGTATCTCTTCCTCTTCATATAAGGGCACCAGTTCTATCAGAACACATCTTATAACCTCATTTAACCTTAACTACCTCTTTAAGGCTGTATCTCCAATACACTCACATGGGGGTTATAGCTTCAACCCATGAATTTGAGGAGGACACAATTTAGTTCACAGCATCTGCATATTTCGTGAGTTAGCAATTCCACTCCTCAAACGTACCCAGTAGAAATGTGGCACCAAAACACTCATGCACTTAAGTATGTTCATAGCAGTAGTTTTCATATTAGTTACAAGTTGGAAACAACCAAATAGTGCATAAATAGTAGTGCCATTAAATTATTTGTGCTCATTGCTACAATGGTATTCTACACAGTAGTTAGAATGAATGAACTATTGCTACAGGCAACAACATAGATGAATCTCACAAAAAAAATGTTCAACAAAGGAAACCTGACCCAAAAGAAAACGATAGTTTCACTTATACAGTGTTCAAAAAGAGAAAAAAATTAATCTGTGGTAGTAGAAGTTAGGATAATTATCATGTTTTAGAACTCTAAAGATATGATTCAATTGAGTCATGATTTCCATAGTTTCCATTACATAGGCGGCTGTAAAATTTAATACTCCTTTGGAGTTAATGCTTTTTTCTCTTTCTACTTTTAAGATTTTCTCTGTTTTTCATTTTTGACAATTTGACTTTGATGTTCCTCACCTGTCCACTATGCTGTTCTGTTTTTTAAAAAATAATCCTTAGTTTGTCCTGTTTTTCCTTTCTTCCAGTTAAATAACCCTGTCTTTTCTAGATCCAGTATTCTTTTAAGTCTATTCATCAAGTTTCCAATTTTATGTCCATTTGATTCTTTTTTAATAGATTCCAATTCTCTGATGAAATTATCTACCTTTTTTCAGTTTTTCTTTATACTTTTGAATATATTAATGATAGTTATTTTGAAGTCTTTGCTCACACTCATAGAGTAGATCCTCATTTGTGGATTTCTTTTGTGAATCTGCTTACTTTATAAAATTTATCTGTAACCCCCAAATCAATACTCACAGCACTTTCATAGTCATTTGTGGATAGGTGCAGAGGGTGAAAAGTTTGATTCACTTGGTGCACACATTCCCAGCTAAAGTAGAAGAAGGCAATGCTCTGCCTTCTTGTTTCACCTCTCATACTGTAAACAAGTGTGCTTTTTGTGGTTTATTTGCTATGTTTTTTGCATTTTTGTGGTTTATTTGGCGACTTACCTATTTCAAATGGCCCCCAAGCATAATGTTAAGGTGCTGTTTAGTGTTTCTAAGTTCAAGAAGGCTGTGATGTACCTCATGGAGAAAATAGGTGTGTGATACAAACTTTGGGCACGAGTTATAGTGCTACAGGTTGTGAGTTCAGTGTTAATCAATCAACAATATGATACATCTGGGAAAAGAAAGAGGAAATTTGGTAATCCATATGTGAAGCCACTCCAGAAAGTGCTAAATAACATTGATAGTACATCATGAAGCTATGGAAAAGAAGCTAAAATTGTGGACTGAAAAGTATAGTGAGAAGCACTATTGTGACACTGAATACCAATGAAATTTACTGTCACGTTACTCAGGGTCAGGAAAATGTGAAATAGCTACTCCTGGTGGCTCACACATTTCAAAAGGCTATATGGCATGAAAAATGTCAAACTTGTGGGCAAGGCAGGTTCTGCAGATAAGGAGGCTGTGGAAGAATTTTAAGACACTTGCTAATTGTTATACAGGAAAAGAGTTACACGGAAGAGCAGGTGAGGCTGGCTTGTGAGGCTGGCTTGTTTTATAAGGCTATTGTCCATCAAACCTATATAATGCAGTGAGGCTGGCTTGTTTTATAAGGCTATTGTCCATCAAACCTATATAATGCAAATGGCATTTTGATTGAAAAAAATTACCAGAGGCTGGAAAGGAACCTATCTGCATATTTTCACTTGGAGAAACAGTTCAGTGTTCAGTACTCAGTGTTCATGGTAACTTTATGGAACAGAGCTACGACACATAATGAGAATTGATTGTTTCTGAATCATCCGTGGATCTCCTTTTATCATTTGTTTTTCCCCTTGGCTATGTTTCATGGTTCTGTTTCTACATGCACAGTAAATTTTAATTAAATACCTTAAAATACTGTAGAGTTCCAGACGATGTTATCTTCCACAGGTAAATTCACCCTATCCTTTGATAGGCAAATAGTGCCTATCAAAGGGGCTAATCTGGACTTCCCTGGTGGCACAGTGGTTAGGAATCCTCCTGCCATTGCAGGGGACATGGGTTCGATCCCTGGCCCAGGAAAATCCCACATGCCGCGGAGCAGCTAAGCCCGTGTGCCACAACTACTGAGCTCGCACTCTAGAGCCCATGAGCTGCAACTACTGAGCTCACACTCTAGAGCCTGTGAGCTGCAACTACTGAGCTCTCGTGCTGCAACTACTGAAGCCTGCACACCTAGAGTCCATGCTCTACAACAAGAGAAGCCACTGCAATGAGAAGCCCACGCACCGCAATGAAGAGTAGCGCCTGCTCGCTGCAACTAGAGAAAGGCTGCACGCAGCAACGAAGACCTGACACAGCTAAACAAACAAACAAACAAACAAAACGGGGTGGTGGTGGTAATCTCCTTAATCCAGTCATAGGTGCATGGTTCAAGCTGGGTCACAGTTTTGTTAAGTCCAAGTTTCAGTCTGATTCCTTCTTGTTGTGACCATCAGGAATTTCAGTTGAGAGCCTGACTTTCCTTCAACTCAGTGACAGCAGAAAATTTTGCTCCAATCTCTGGAGATTTGTGGCTTGGCTTTTTTTTTTTTTTTGCGGTACGTGGGCCTCTTGCCGTTGTGGCCTCTCCTGTTGCGGAGCACAGGCTCTGGACACGCAGGCTCAGCGGCCATGGCTCATGGGCCCAGCCGCTCCACTGCATGTGGGATCTTCCCGGACCGGGGCACGAACCCGTGTCCCCTGCATCGGCAGGCGGACTCTCAACCACTGCGCCACCAGGGAAGCCCCTAATTTCCTCTTCTTATAAAAACACCAGTCACATTGGATTAGCGGCCCCCTAATGGCCTCATTTTAACTTAATTACCTATTTAAAGACCCTATATCCAAATACAGTCACATTCTATGGTACTGGAGGCTAGGACTTGAATATATGAATTTTACGGGGACATAGTTCAGCTCATAACAAGGACTTTCTACTCCTGTCCATAGTTCTCAGGACCCTTCCTCATAATGACTTTTTGTCTCTTAGGCAGTGACAGGCTATGGGAAATTCCACTGTACTTTTCTGATTTGGGGCTCAGGCCTTTCTACTCTTGCTCTATGCAGCTTCAAGATTCAGCAAATGTCTTAAGAGAAAAATGTCATGTGTTGAAGCCCCTCAGTGTTCCATCTTTGTCACTCCCTTCCTGTGTCTGCCAGAAGCTCTGTCCCACCAGTTCTTCTGCACTTGTCTCAGCATCAGTGCTCTTCCCAGGCCAAGTACAAATTAGTAGCCTCTGGCCCATACCCAGAATTCGCAAATGCCTTCAGGGGCAGCTGCAAAGCCTAGCTCACCTGTGCAGTTTTACCCCTTGGAATCTCAGTCCTTCCAGTCCTCTTCTTTTCTGCAGCGCTCTGATGCCT